>NW_006921970.1:116473-117761 GCF_000298275.1 Orycteropus afer afer | reverse complement strand
TAATCTAAGAACTTTGTAGTTTTAGGGATAAAAGTTGGGTCTTTGATCCATTTTGAGTGAATTTTTCTGCATAGTGTTAGGTATGGACCCTGATTTGTTTTTTTTTTTTTTTTTTGCATACAGATATCCAGTTGTAGAAGCACCATTTGTTGGACTTTAAACCCTTTGGCAAAGATGAGCTATCCATGATCCAACTCATAGTGACCCCTCCTTGGATTTCCAAGGCGGTATCACTACGGACATAGATTGTCCAACCTTCCTTCTGAGGAGTGGCTGGTGGGCTTGAACCGCCAGCCTTCTGGTTAGCAGTCAAATGCCTTAAGCACTATGCTACCAGAGCTCCTGAACTGTCCATAGATGGATGGAATTATTACTAAGTTCTCAATGCTATTCCACTGGTCTTTGCATCTGTCATTGAACAACAGCGTTACCAGGCAATTTTGATTACCATGGCTGCTGTATAGTCACTTATGAAATCTAGAAGTATGAAGCTTTTACTTTCTTCTTCTTCAATGTTACTTTAGTTATCTGGGGGATACTTCTTTTCCACATAAAGTTGAAGATTAGTTTCTCAATTTCATTAAAGAATGTTGTTGGGGTTCATACTGGGATTGCATTATAGCTATAGATTGCTCTGCATAGTACTGACATCCTCACAATGTTGTTTTCCAATCCATGAGCATGGGATGTGTTTCCATTTATTAAATCTCTTTTAGTTTCTTACAGTAGTGTTTTATGCTTTTTTTTAGTGTTATTATGAGATGTTTATATTTTGTATTTAAATATTTCATATAGAAATCATTTTCAACACAACCATATTAGCACATAATCCACATATCATAAAATTAAACCCCTTCAAGTATATCATTCAGTAATGTGTCATGTACTCAGTAAATTGTGCAACTCTCCTGAATATCTAGTTTGGAACACTTTCTTCATCTGACATAGGACTTTGTACCTATCAGCAGTCACTTACATTTTATTATTATTATTATTATTATTGTGATTTGGGTGAAGATTTACAGAGCAAATTCACTTTCCATACAGCAGTTCACACACACTTTGTCTCACAACAATGACCACAGTTTACCACAATGCAACAGCTCCCCTCCGACTTCCTCCTCATAATTACCTCTTTCCACTGTCCATCCCTCCATGCACTTCTACCCCCTGGGCTGTCTCCCTGTGCATAAGCAGCCCTTCTTTCTCCCATGATTGTTCTCTCCAAAGAGGGTATCTACCTCAGGTAAATGTTCAATTCATATGCCTGTCTTTTGTTTGCCTGGAA
>NW_006921970.1:90509-111794 GCF_000298275.1 Orycteropus afer afer | reverse complement strand
TGAGCACACAGACTGTGATGGAGTTCCTGTGGCCCCAGAAGGTAGGTGGGAGTGGGGATGGATGTACCTCCATTCACCAAGCGGGTGTGGGTTATAAGAGTAACAAGAGGAATTTCGCACCTTTTCAGTCTTGCAGGGGTGTCCTTGGGGTTGCTGGCAAGCAGAACCTGTTCTTAAGCCCCTGGAATCTCCAAGAGCGCTGTCTTTCAATATCCAAAATGGTCAAGCCACTTGTGAACATTCAAAATGGCAGCGCCATCTAGACTGGCCAAAGTCTGCAGCTCAGCCCACATTTCTCTTCACCTCTATTTATTCCCCAGCCACCAGAGCAGTCCTCCCATGCAGTCCCTGGCTAGCATGGCTGATTTTTAGGTTAATTCCGCCACTTGGCATTCTCAAAGTTGTCTGTGCCGTGCCGTCAGGATCGCTGCCAGACCGCAGCTCCATCTGTCTCCTTTTTTGGTATTTTCATGCAAATTCTTCTGCTAGTTGGGGTTTCGTCCACTTCTATATGCTTCCCTTCAAGGTTCAGTGGTCCAGGATTATCTTCTGTGTCTGTGTTAATTGGTTTCCCTTTTCTTTGTTGAAGAGGGTCTGTGCAGTTTTTCTGCCTAGTCCGCCATCTTACCGGAACTCTTACGCTTTTTCTTATATAAGTCCTTCATGGCCCTGATTAGGTATATTTCTAGGTATTTTATCCTTTGAGTGAGCAATTGTAAATGATATTGATTTCTTGATTTTTTTTCTTAGTCCTCCTTGTTAGTGTGAAAGAACCTAACTGATTTTTTGTGTGATTTTTTTACCTTGCCACTTTGCTGAATCTTCTATTAGGTTCCAGTCATTTTCTTATGAAATTTCTGAGATTTTCTATGTATAGGATGATGTCATCTGTAAATAAGGATAGTTGTACTTCTTCCTGTCAATTTGGATAATGTGTATTTTCCTTTTTTGCCTTACTGCTTTAGCTATGAGTTCTAATACAATATTGAATAATAGTGGTAATAAAAGGCATCCTAGTCTCATTCCTGTTCTGCAGGTGAATGCTCTCAATTTCTGTCCATTAAGAATAATCTTTGCTATTGCTTTTTCATATACACTCTTATGTTGAGGAATGTCACTTCTATTCCTAGTTTGCTGAGATTTTATCAGGAAAGAGTGTTGGGTTTTTATCAAATGATTTTTCTGTGTCAACGGACATGATCAATGTGATTATTTCATAGATATGAAACACATGATAATGTTCCACTCTGAATGTGTCTCACTCAACTCTCTGAGTGCGGCACCATTGCCTATTACCTACTTGGTTCAAAATCCAACACACAAGAGATTTAGTAGCTATGCAATGTATACACTGCCCTTGCTTCTACTAGCCATAACTGAACCATTTTGACCTAGGGTTCAATGACCTGGATTCTTTTCCTTTGTTTTATTTATGTGGTAAATCATGTTGATTGATTTCCTTATGTTGAACCATGTTGCATCTCTGGTATGAATCTCACTTGATAATGATATTATACACACACACACACATATATGTATTTTTTAATACCCTGTTGAATTCTGTTGTCTAGAATTTTGTTGAGAATTTTTAGGTCTAAAACAAGCCTCCAGGAATAAACATAATATCCATTTAGATGTTTCAACAAATGAATATGTTCTAGAAGTACTAATTTATGCCATGAAATCTGGAAGACAGCTACCTTGCCAACCAAATAGAGGAGATTCTATTTCTGCCCATTACAAAGAAAGGTGATTCAACAGAACAGAAAATTACTGAACAATATCATTACTATTACATGCAACTTAATTTTCACTGAAGATAATTTAAAAGTGATTGTTGCAGTACATATTGACAGGGAACTGCCAGAAATTCAAGCTGGATTCAGAGGAGTGTGTGGAATGAGTGATATCATTGCTCATGTCAAATAGATCTTGGCTACAAGCAAAGAATACCAAAAAGATGCTGACCTATGTTTTATTGACTAAGAAAAGGCATTTGACTGTGCTCGTGAGAAACCTGCATATAGACCCAGAGGCAGTCATTCAAACAAAGCAAGGGGATACAAAGGATAAAGTGTTGTTGTATACTTTCACCATACTTATTCAATCTGTATGCTGAGCAAACAGTCCAAGAGGGTGGGCTCTAAGACGAAGAATGTGGCATCAGGATTGAAGGAAGACTCATTAATGACCTGAGATACACAGATGACAAAACTTTCTTGCTTAAAGGGAAGAAAACTTGAAGCACTTCCTGATGAAGATCAAAGACTACAGCCTTCAGTATTGATTACATCACAACAAAAAGAAAACAAAAACACTCACAAATGGACCAATAAGCAACATCACAATAAATGAAGAAAATATTAAAGGTGTCAAGGATTTCATTTTACTTGGATCTACAATCAATGCCCATGGAAGCAGCAGTCAAGAATCAGATCACATATTGTACTGGGCAAATCTGCTGCAAAAGACCTCTTTAAAGTGTTTAAGGCAAAGATGTCACTTTGAAGAGGAAGGTGTGCCTGACCAAGGCTATGTTATTTTCAATAGCCTCATATGCACTGACAGCTTGACAATGAATAAGGAAAATCACAGAAGAATTGATGCATTTCATTGGTGGTTCTGGCAAAGAATACTGAATATATCATTGACTACTAGAGAAACAAATCTGTCTGGAGGAAGTAGAGCTGGAATGCTCCTTAGAAGTGAGAATGGCTAGACATCATCTCTCAACATGTTGGTCATGTTGAGCATGTACCAGTCTCTGGAGAAGAATATAGCATGCTTAGCAAAGGACAGGGTCAGCGAAAATGAGAAAGATCCTCAATGAGATGGATGGACACAGTGGTACAACAATGGGTTCTGACATACCAACAATTATGTGCAAGGTGCAGGACCAGGTAATGTTTCATTCTGTTATACTCAGTGTTAACTATAAGTTTGAAACTGACCCTACAATGCTTAAAAACATAATTATAAGGGATACCAATCTGAAATAATTTGATTAAATAATGGGCAGAAGACATGAATAGACACTTCACCAAAGAGGGTATTCAGGCAGCCAACAAATACATGAAGGAATGTTCACGATCATTAGCCATCAGAGAGATGTAAATCAAAACAACAATGAGATACCATCTTGCCTCAGCACTAGTAGCAAAGTTCAACAAGACAGAAAATAATGAGTGCTGGTGAGGATGTGGAGAGAATGGAGCTCTCATCCACTGCTGGTGGGACTGCCAAATGATATAACCACTATAGGAAGCAGTATGGCGATTCCTTAAAAAGTTCGAAGTAGAAATGCCATTTGACCCAGCAACTCCATTACTAGATATATATCCTAAAGAAGTGAGAGCCAGGACAAGAACAGATATATGCACACCATGTTCACTGCATCACTATTTACAATAGCCAAAAGATGGAAACAGCCTAGGTGCCTATCAACAGAATGGATAATCATACTATCGTACACATACACAATGGAATACCATGAAACCCTAAAGAGTAACACAGAATCTGCACAACACTGCATAACGTGAATGAACTTAGAGGATATTATGCTGAGTGAAATAAGTCAATCACAGAAGGACAAATATTACATTAGTTCGTTACTGTAAAAAGTCAAGAAAGGTTTATAAATGGAAGGAAATTTTCTTTCCATTTATAAATGGAAAGGGAAGGGACACTGCCAGATAGGGAGAGACAGGTATTGATTTGGGTGAAGGGAAGGGCAATATACCAAATGTAAGTGATCAACACTGTGGTACTCAGGAAGAGGAAGACAGAGAGAGGTGCGTGGGAGGTACAGACAACAAAGATGAAACCTTTTGCACGTTCAGTACTGTGTTGTCAGTGATGGCAAACAATGATAGGGAGTGTGCCCATGACCATGTAAAGGGATAGCAGACAATGTTTTACAAGTATATTTGTATGTTCTGTAAGAATTCCCAGGTATATAGTAGACCTGACAAGGGACAAGGTTGTAGTCACTTCTTGGCCATAGCCAGCTACCCAGAAGGAGTGAGCAGCTGGACCTGTGGGCTTGGAAACGTGGTCGCAGGGGACATCAAGCTCAATTGGCATAACATACTACACAAAAACATTGTTTCACATCCTACTTTGGAGAGCAGCGACTGGGATCTTAAAAGCTTGCAAGCAGCTGTCTAGATGCAACAATAGTTCTCTCCTCGTCCAGAGCAAAGAATAATGACGAAAACTGTAGACACCTAACATATGGTCTATCCTGAAGAACGTCCCATGTGCAATAGAAAAGAATGTATATTGCACTGCTGTTGAGTGAAGTGCTCTGTAGATGTCTGTAAGGTCAAGATGGTGGATTGTATTCTTTAATTCTACTGTGTCTTTGTTGAGTTTCTTTTCAGTTCTATCTGTGACTGAAAGTGGTGTATTAAAGTCTCCTACTATGACTGTGGAGTCATCCTTTTGTTTTTTCAGTTCTGTTAGAGTCTAATTTATGTATTCTGGGGCTCTTTCACTGGGTGCACAGGTATTTATTATTGTTATGGCCTCTTGTTCAATTGATCCTTTAATCATTATATAATGTCCTTCCTTGTCTATTTGGTAGTTTTTCTCTTAAAGTCAATTTTATTAGAAATTAATATTGCCACTCCTACTCTTCTATGGTTGCCATTTGCTTAATATATCTTTTTCCAACCTTTAACTTTTAGTGTATTTTGTCTTTGTCTCTAAAGTGTGTCTCTTGTAGACATACTATTATTATTGTGTTTTAGGTGCAAATTTACAGAGTAGAGTTTGTTTTACATTTAATATTTCATGTACTTTTGGTTTCACTCCCCAGTTACCATCCCCAATCCTAAGCCACTCTCTTCCCCTCGCTGCCCAGTAACACCCCCTCATGTCCCTCACAGTCACACACTACTGTGTGTCCCGCATTTCCTGCATGTGAACGTTGCCCCTCTCGTGCCCCGTGATCAATTGCTCCAAGGGATGCATCTCCACAGAGTATGTGGATGTGTCATCCTAGGTTGAGTAGTCTGCATGTACGTCTTATTTACTAATGGGTTGAGAGCCAGCCCCTGAGAGTCAGTTTTGTTTCAGGCCCGAAGCGATCCCAGGGCCACAGTATTGGGGGTCCCACCAGACTCCATCTGACCAGTAATTCTAGTCATTATTGTGTTTTGGGATTTTGTTCCACATATTACCTCCTACTCTATCCAGGATCTCCAGCTTTGATCCTTTCCCGAGTGGCTGGCATGGGTAGCCGGGCACCATCTAGTTTTTCTGCTCTCGTGGTCCATCATGTCCTAGGGCTGATTGCTTCCAAATGCCCTTGGCTTTTTGCACTCCTCTTCCCTTCCAATGATAGGAGACCATTAGCTGCATCTTAGATGGATGGCCACTTGAAAGCTTTTAAGACCCCAGTCACTACCTCATCACTGTAGGTTGTGGAACAAGATTTTTGTGTTATTTTGTTGTGCCAATTGAGTCTGGTGTCCCTCAATACTATGGTCCTGAGTCAGTAGATCTGCTGGATCTCTCTCCCACAGTGTCTGTCTTCTGTGTTATTTGTAAGGATTGTGGGTATTTTCATCACTGGTATCTGCAAGATTAGCCTCAGATGAATCTATCCTTGGTCTAGAGTATAATCCTGTTCACTGACCCCCATCTGATTTTCTCAGATGTTTATGTGTTTATCTGTATCTGTTTATGTGTTTGGTGTTAATGATAATGCAGTATTGCAGATACACTGGTATTAGCCTCTTGGAGACAGCATATTGATGGGTTATGTTTTCTTATCCAGTCTGAAACTCTTTGTCTCTTGAGTGGTGCATTTAATCCATTGACATTCAGTGTAATTACAACAAGTATGAATATGTTGCTGTCATTTTGTTATGTGCTTTTTGTGGTGTTGCTGATTTCGTTGTTCCATATAATTTTCTGTGCTGAGCTCATTTTGTTTATGAATGACGTTATTACTTCCTTCATTGCTATTGTTTCAGTATTTGCTAAATATCTGTGCTTGTCCCCTTTTTTATTTTGATGTGAAGGGTTACCATTTTTCTTTGAGGTCACCCTGTGATTTATAAATTTCTTCCCAAGTTTAGAACTGTCCATTCCATCTTGCAACTCTCTTGAGTTCCTCATCATTTACAAGTTCATTAACCACATAATTTCCCCCCTCTTTTTTGTTTGTAATTGTCCTCATTTGCCAGCTGATGTCTCTGGGTTCCCTGTTTACAACCTTGTAGGCTTATTTACTTTGGATACTTCCATAGCTGCGTTGGTTTCTAGGTTATGTCATCATGTATTAATGGTCAGTTGTTGTTTGCTGTCATTGGTTCTCTGTCCAAAAGACTCCCTTTAGAATCTCTTGAAAGGCTGGTCTGGTTTTAACAAATTCCCTTAATTTCTGTTTATCTAGAAATCTCCTAACTTCACTACCATATTTGAGGGACAATTTTGCTGGGTATATAATTCTTGATTAGAAATTTTTTTCTCAGTTTTTATATCCCATTGTCTTCTTGCCTACATGGTTTCTGCTGAGAAATCCGAGCTTAGTCATTGGTTGCCCCTTGTAGGTAACTTTTTGTTTTTCCCATGCTGCTTTCAGGATTCCTTCTTTGTCTTTGGTTTTGGTGTGTTTCATGATGATATGTCCTAGTAATTTTCTTTTGGGGTCTATTCCGTTTGAGGTTTGCTGGACTTCTTGAATGGTTATATTTTCATCTTTCATCATACCAGGGAAGTTCTCTTCCAACAAATCTTGGACAATTTTTCTCTGTGGCTTTATTTGTCTATTCTGGTTCTGGAATTCTGATTACACAGGTTATTCCTTTTGATGGTATCCCAAATGAATCTTAGGCTTTCTTCATTTTGTTTTGATCTTTTTTCTGACTGACCCCTTTCCAAAGAAGTATTGAAGTATTTGTCTTCAACCTCACTAATTCTGTCTTCCATTGATTCAATTCTACTTCGTTGTCTGTTCAATGTGTATTTCTGAAAATGTAGTATTAATCTTCTGGATTTCTATCTATAGATTTTGTATCATTTCTAATTTTTCATTTATTTTGTCATTTTATTCCTGTATTGTCTTTTGACATTGTTCTAGGGTTTCTGTGTTTTCCTCAATTCTGTCACTATTTTCATTGATCTGTCTCTCAATCTATTAACCAAATGCAAACTAAAGACACTGCTGTTGAGTCGGATCCAATTCATAGTTACCTCTCTTTGGTTTTCCCAAGTGGTATCACTATTGGAAGTAAATTGCCCAACTTCCTTCCCGGAGCAGCTGGTGGGTTTGAACTGCCAGCTTTCTGGTTAGAAGTCAAATGCCTTAGGCACTATGCCACCAGAGTTCCCTCAACCTAATCCATTGAAGGTACCTAAAAATAA
Organism: Orycteropus afer afer; assembly: GCF_000298275.1. Lineage (NCBI taxonomy): Eukaryota > Metazoa > Chordata > Mammalia > Tubulidentata > Orycteropodidae > Orycteropus > Orycteropus afer. Next base: position 104,420 of record NW_006921970.1, on the reverse strand, counting down.
TTATTTTGAATTCCTTATCACGGAGTTCCAATGCTTCTTCCTCAGAGATGTGTTTTGGTTCTGTATCCTGGTCCCTGTTTCTCCTGCTTTACTTTGCTTCTTTGTTTGGACTATACTGCTCTGTAGTCTCTGAGACATTGTGACGTTTTTGTGTTTATATGTAACGGTGATAGTATGTTGGAGTGATTTGCCCAAGATTTTTGTTTTCTTTATATGTTATCTAAGTAAGCAGGGTACTGTGCTCTTATATTCACTAGCTGGCAACATTTACACACTCACTACCTATCTCCTTTCCCATTGTCAGCCTCCTCTATGTCCCTGCCATCCTTGGAAGCAAAGCCTATTCTTAGGTCCCTGGAATCCGAATGAGAATGCTATCAGTTTAAATATCCAAGATGGCTACCTCTTGCAAACATTCAAAACGGCTGCACCCTCAGTCACTTTAAATATCCAAAATGGCTACTGCTTATAAACATTCATTATGGCTGCACCTGCAGTCATTTTAAATATCCAAAATGGCTGCCACTTGTAAACAATCAAATGGTTGCGCCCTCTGGAGAGCCGAAAGTCCACAGCTCAGGCTGTCTTCCTCTTTGCTGTTTCCCTTCCTAGTCATCGTCTCCCAGCACAGTTGTCCCTGCAGCCTCTAGTGACCAGGGATGATCTTCGGTCATTCTCAGGTCCCAACACCACTTGGAAACATTCAGGCTGTTGGTGCCATTGGAGTATCTGACAGTCCGCAGCTCTGTCCATCTCCGTGCTGTTTTCATTTAGGTTCTTCTACTAGTTGGTGCCTAATCTACTTCTGTGTACTTCCTTTTAGAGCTCAGGGCTCCAGGATTATCTTCTGTATCTGTCAACTGGTTTCTCTTTTCTTTGTTGAAGAGGGTCTGTGTAGCTTGTATGCCTATTCCACTATCTTACTGGAATTCCTGAATCTTTTTGTCCATTTTCTTCTTCTTTGATGTGTGCCTTTACTGCAATAAATTCTCCTCTGAGCACTGCTTTTGCTGTTTCTCAAAGGTTTTGGTATGCTGCATCTTCATTCTCAATTGATTCTAAGAATTTTTAAAATTAATTTTTCATTTCACCTATCTACCTGATAGTTTTTAACTAAGGTGTTGTTCAGTTTCCACATATTTATTTCCTTGTTCTTTGTTACTGATTTCCAGATTTATAGTGTTATGTTCAGAGAAGATGCTTTGTATTATTTTGATGTTTTTGAATTTATTGAGGCTTGCTCTGTGCCCTAAAATACAATCTTTTCTGGAGAATGATCCATGTGCATTGGAGAAGAATGTGAGCTGTGCTGCTGTTGAGTGGTGTGTTTCATATATGTCTGTGAGGCTCAGTTGGTTGACTGTGTTATGTAGATCTTCTGTACTTTTGTTAAGTTTCTTTCTAGCTGTTGTGTCCATCATTGATAATGGTATATTAAATCGCCTATTAATGCAGAACTGTCTATTTCTTTGCAGTTCTGGCAGTTTGTGTTATGTATTATGGAGCTCTGTTACAGAGTGTATAAATATTTATTATGATTATGTCCTCTTGTTAAACTGAGCCTTTCATTCATTATAGAATACTCTTCTTTGCCTCTTATACCAGATTTTAACTTAAAGTGTATTTTATTGGAGATTATTATTGCCACTCTTGCTCTCTATTGGTTACTTTTTGCTTGATATAGATGTATTTTTTCCATCCCTTGATTTTTTTACCTTTTTATGTCTTTGTGTAAGATGTGTCTCTTGCCATTGTCTCTTGATTGGTGCATTTAAACCATTTACATTCAGTGTGATAATCAACACGTATGCATTTACTGCTGTCATTTCATTATGCTTTTTTTTGTGGTGTTAATTGTTTCTCTGCTTTGCTTAATTTTCTTAGCAGAGTTCTTTCTGTTTATGGATTTTCTTTCTGTATCCTTTGTCACTGTTAATTTTGTGTTTCTCGAGTCTTTTGAATTTTCTCCTTTATTTGCGTGAGTAGATTTATTAATTTTCTTTGTGGTTCCCCTGAAGTATATATTCATCTTTCTAAGTTTGAAAGTCTGTTGTATCTTGGTAGCACTCTGACTTCCTCTCCATACGGAAGTCCTATAACTACAACATCTGTTCCTCCTTTTTGGTTTCAACTTGTTGTAATTTATAGGCTGACATCTCTGATCCCTGTTTTAAGTTTGGAAGGTTTTTGTGAATTCTTTATCTGGGTTGGTATCTAGGTGATGCTGTCATGTATCTTAATCTCACATTGTTTGATGCCATTGATACTTTGTCTGATCTGTTTTTTACAAATTCCCTTAATTTTTGTTTTTCAGGGAATGTCCTAGTTGTACCATGGTATCTGAAAGGCACTTTTGCTGCATATATGGTTCTTGGGTGGCAAGTCTTTTCTTTCAGATTTTTATATATGTCTTCCTATTGCTATCTTGCCTGTATGCGTTCTGCCAAGAAATACGTTCTTAATCTTACTGATGCCCCTTTGTTATTTTGTTTTTTTGACAAGCCCTTAGTTTTTTAAAGTTTGATTATCTTTATGATATGTCCCGGTGATTTTCTTTTTTTTTTAGGTTCTCTCCTCTTTGGAGTTCACTGAGCTTCTTGGATGATAAGTTTTCTGTGAACAGATATTCAAAACATTCTGCTTTTCCCTCCTTGTCATCTGGAGTTCCTATTATGCCTAAATTATTCCTCTTGATCGTGTCCTACGTAACTCTTGGGCTTATGTTTTTCTCTTCCTTTTTCTGATTGTTCATCAAACAAATTAGTATCAAGGGATTTGTCCACTATTTTTCTAATTCTTCATCCACTGCACTTCAATTCTACTTCTATGTACTTCTATTAAGATATTCAGTTTTTAGATTTTATTGTTATTCTTCTGGATTTCTAGTTGTTTTCTGAATGGCTTATAATTATTATAGTAACTGTAATTTTTGCATTTTGTTTATATATTGTTTTCTTCAAATTTTATAGGGTTTTATCTGTGTTTCCCTTGATCTCTTTGAGGATCCCATATATAAGACTTCGAATTCCTTATCAGGTGGTGCTATTACCATTTCTTTCTCAGGATGGCTTTGTGCCATTTTATTTTGATCACATGTTTGAGCCATCTTATTTCTTCATATGATTTATCAACTGCTGTCTCCAAGACAAGGAGCTTTGGTGTTGCAGTAGATAAGGCATTTGGCTGCTAATAAAAAAATTAGTGGTTCGAAACCACCAGCTGCTCTGTGGAAGAAAGATGAGGCAGTCTGCTTCCATAAAGATTTACAGCCATGGAAATGCTATGGGACAGTTCTACTCTGTCCTATAGGGTCACTTTGAGTCAAAATCAACTCATCAGTATTCAGTTTAGCTTTTTTTCTTTTTAGTTTCCAAGGCATTAATGTGTTAATAAATTTATTTATATAATGCTTTACTGATTGTATGCTATATTTGTTTTGTATTGAATTTTCAAATTTGTTCTGATGTCTCCAAAGCTTTGTTTCTTCTCTTTCTCTTTAGAAAGTCTTTCTTTCTATTATTTTAACTGTTGTTCTTTGGTGGTTCTGGTCTATGTGGGACTATGTTGGTTTCTGTTGGCTGGGAGTGATTTCCTCTCACTAGTGAGATGGTGTGTCCCTCACATGTGAGCCCCTTGTGGTTATGCTCATAAGTCTTCCTTTACCAGACTGAGTGGACGTGGCAGAGACTGTTCTTTCTCTGATATGGGTGATGAGTGTTGGGTATTTAGGGTCTCTCCACCGTTCCTGTGGGACAATAAGGTCCTTCTGGTTGATGCTAGCAATTAGTGCATTCTCTAGAGGTTAGGGCAGCAGATCTCCATATCTGCTGTGAGAAAGTGTTACCCAAATGGATGGGGTAGGCTTGCTAGGCATGCATGAACTGGCATCTTAGTAGGTGGTCAGGTATCAAGGAGTTTTAGTCTGAGTGAAGACAGCTTGCCAGAACTGTGTGTGGGATATGTGACACTGCAGTTGGGTGGATGTTTGATAAGGGCACTAGGATTTTCTGCTCATGATTTTGTAGAATTACAAATGGCACCTGTCCGGATGTGACCGGCATTGCGAATGAGGTGAGTGTGTGTCTGGCTAGGTACCAGGGCCTGGGTCCAGGGAGCGTTTGCACCAGTAGCTGGGTTGGATGCTGTATGTGCATATCCCTGGCTGCTGGGTGGTCAGGACCAGGGTGCACAGATCTACAGTCACCAGGTGGGGGCACATGAACTTGCACCACCAGTCCCCAGGCGGGCAGAGCTGTGGGAGCCAAGAAGGGGGAGTCTCACACATCTGGTCACTGGTTTGGCAGTGGGAGTGAACACAGTAATCAGCAGGTTGGCAGTATAGCTCAGAGGTGGGCATAGAAGGCAGAAGCCCTCCAGTCACAGGTCCAACGGTGCCAGAATACACATGTGGGTCCTGAAGTGGAAAGGGTAGTACTGGGATGGGCAAGGAGGCACAAGCTGGCAGTCTGAGATCTGACAGTGCTGGACACACACACCACAGATCACCTGGTGGACAGGCAGTGCAGGGATGGGTATAGCGGGCACAAGCCTCCAGTTACAGATCTGAGGAGCACAGGAGCATGTGCTTCAGATCACTGGGCAGACAGGGTAGATTGGGAATGAGCAAAGGAGGCATGAGTCTCTGGTCCATAGGTATAGAAGTATGCACCAAAAATCATTGGGTTGGGAGGCCATCACTGGTCACTAGGAGGTTTGGGGAGGAGGGAAGAGTGAGTGTGTTCCCCTATTCTCTGGCATGTGTGCCAATGCATTTCCCACAGAGAGCAGATACTGATCACGACCAGGCTCAGACCAAATGCAAGGGGAAGAACATTTCATAGTCCAGACAGGTAGGGGGATCTCTAGCTACCACTCTAATGATTGTCCACTCTGCTAGTGCTACCTGCCCAAATGATCAGGGACCATTATTAGTAAGTAGCTCTTTCCCTATTTTCTAGCTCCCTCCCTACTTTATGGTCGCCTACATTCCTAAAGTTCTTGTCTTCCTTCCTGTACTCTCCTCACCTTGCTTCACTCTGGGTTTGTCTACATACTATCTCTGACTCCTATTGGTGAATTCTGTGAAGTTGCCCTCTTGTACTCCTCACCAGAGAATGCTGCTCACTTTGTCTCAATATGGCTATGTTATGCCGACCTGGCAAGCAGGGTTCCTACAGTCTTTATGTCTCCTCATTCACTGTTCTTATTCAATTTCTTCTTCCCTTTGGTGTTAGATCTAATCCTTCATCCTTTCATTTTGCTGTTCTGGGTTCCCAGATTGCCATCTGTTTCACTTGTTTTCTTATTTTTTTTGCTGTAGGGAGATGGCATGGTATGTGTAACGAAGTCACCATCTTAGATCATCTCCTTGCCGATGTTATTTGCCTTTATCCAATCAATACTATAAACTGAGATTTTTTTAAAAATTCCATATTACTGTGTTTATGTGCTTTATAAATGCATTTTCTTTTTTCAGAATTGTTTATAATTAACAGCTTTCATAATAATCATACTGTTTAATAATTTTACTTAGTTCCTCAGCTCAGTCCTATTTATTTTTATTTTGTGACAACCTTATTCTTAAATTTATTTGTTTTGATCATTTCTAAACAGCTGGGATACTTCTTTAACTATTTATTTTCCTCATAAGAGAAATGTAGTCAGTTAGCTTTCAATTATTTGGACTATTCATTTCTTTTGCCCTCACAAATGAACCAGAAGATCTTTGCTGCTGTATCATGAAATAATAACTTTTTTTTCCCCCTTGAAAACTCCATAAACTCAAAAAACTCACTTCTGTCTAGTCGATTCTGACTCACAGCAACCCTTCCTTGGGTTTCCGAGGGGGTATCTCTACAGAAGTATGTTGCCCAATCTTCCAAGGAGTGGCCAATGGGTTTGAACCACCAGCCTTCTGGTTAGCAGTCAAATGTCTTAGCCATGGACACTGTTTAATTATTCTGGCATTTGCCACTGAGGAGAAGTCTGTTGCCAGCCTGATATTATTTTTTGTTTTGTGCAAATCCTGTTTGTTCTTATGTGGGTCATGCATTTGTAGGAACTTTTCTTAATTCTCAAAATTGAAAACAGTAACAAGATATGCCTTGACTGCAACTTGCTTTTTGTTAATTTTGCATAATACCCAAATCCTTCCTCACTTTAAACTAACTAAACAAATAACAACGATAACAACATAGTTTAATTTGTTGGAATAACAGTCTGTGAAAGAGTAAGGAGAAAGGTGCACTGGGAGACAAACTATGTCTCTCTTAAGACTTTCTTCCTTCTGAATATAGAAGCGGGCTACATTTAGTTTGCGTAATGCTCCCATTTTTAATGTGGGTGTAATAGTCACATCAGAATCTTTATTCAGTGGGCTCTGCTGAGCACCTGGTATACTTTTGAGAAACACTAACAAGAATGAGATTGATCACCCACCATGTGCTATTTCCTACAGCACTTGTGACAAACTGTCAGGGTAGAGGAAGGGAATTATTATTGGATAGTACTGGAAGGGTTCCCTCTCTCTCTCACTTCTCTATTTCACCACATTCAATCAAACAAGTATTGTTTGCCCCATCCTTCAACCTGCTTTCATCCCTGAGCATTTAGAATAAGGACTATTAGCATCTAGCGCTCATAATTTAAGGACTTCTTAGAGTCTAGCATTCATAATTAATTTTTCCTTCATTTTATATGCTTTTTGTCATTTTACCTAGAATCTAGAAGATTTAATTAAACTAATAAATAGGCTTTAGGGACTCAGTGTATGAATTCAACCACAAGCTGTGGCAAAGTTCACCAATTAACAGGTTAAAAATAATAATGGGGGCCAAGTGCATCATATACAAAATGTGTCATCTTCTTGAGCTGAGGTAAAGAATTATTATCAAGTCAAGTGCTAAGATTCAGAAGCCAGCAGAGGGAACATCTCATGCTAAAAATGAAGATTCCTCTTGAAATACGGCAGAGGAAAAATTATCAGTGGGTAAGACATAAAAAATTCTCTCTGAACAGCTCATATTGTAGAGATCAGAAGTTCATGGAAGAATGGAATAAGCTAAAGGTCTGTGTTTTGGTATTACAGGGGGAAAAAAAGCAGAAACTCAGGCAGTCTGACTTCAGAGGCCAAACATTTCAAAAGACAGACTATACTGCCAATCTTATGAACAGTGACATATACTGGATGATTACTTTGCCAAGACTGGTGCCAAGTGCTATAATGATTCAGTCCTTACAACAATCTTGTAGCAGGTATAATTATTATCCCCATTTTACAAGTGAACAGAATGACAGAGAATACATGTAACTTGACCAAAATGACAACTAATGAGTGGTAGAGCAGAGTTACTCGCAGTTAGAAAATGGGAAAAAAAAATAAAAGGAAGTTAACTTATACTCGACAAAGGGAATGTTAGTCACTTGCTGCTCAAAGCGTGGTCCAGGGACCAATACCTTTGGCATTTTAGCATTACATGGGAGCTACAAGAAAATCAGACTCCCAGACCCTACCTCAGAGCTACTTAATTATAATCCGGTTTTTTTTTTTTTTTTTAAATCTTTATATCCATTAAAGTATGAACAGCACTGTGTTTGCCCTATTTGTTGCAGAAGAGAAATAGCACCATCTTAAACTGGTATAAACCTGTGTCAAGGATTGATAGAAATGAACCACATGAGGAAATAAAGCTCGCACGACTAGAAAAATATATCAACACATTCTAAAATATTTCGAAAGGTAATAATGTAATTGTCATTGGATTATCAAAAGTTATTGAAAAGCATGAAGAACTCAAAAGCTCAGCAAATGCAAAGGAGGTGTACATGATGGACCTGGCCTTTCCTGGGCTCCTAATAATACAGGCTGGGAAGCACAAACTATAGTGGCTCACTTCAGAAAATAGAGGAGGATTCTCCAGGTAAAAATAAAACAAGAGCAAAAGGTAAAATTTCACCTAAGAAGTATGAGTTAGAGGAACAAGAAATTTTAGAGGAAGAAGAAACCATAGCAATAAAATGACAGAAATGGCAGCAGAGGAATTTTTTTAAAAAATAAAATAGTGGTTAGGATGCAACTAGGATTATATATATTCAGAAGACGGAGCAGAAGACAGAAAAGGGTACTAAACCATGAACTTTCCCTTACAGAACTGATTATTTTGGTAACTACAGGAACTTTGCTCAAAAGAAAAAGAGTAAAGAATACTAAATGTATCCTTGAATGTTTATACCCTTCATGAATGTTACGTTTTTATACATCTGAAAACAGAAGTAAAATACTATCTCTCATCTATTCCAAACACTTCAGCGGTCCCCGCTATCACTGCTCAACTGACATTTCTGTGATGCATTCCTTGACCACTCCATTTAAGTTGAAATTTTCACTATGCCAGCACTCTGTATCCCTCTTCACTGCTTTATGTTTCCTCCTAGCATTTGCTGCTTTCTAATATACTCTAATATATCAAACCCACTGCCATCAAGTCAATTCCAACTCATAGCAATGCTATAGGACACAGAAGAACTGCCTCATAGGGTTTCCAAGGCTATTAAATCTTTATGGAAGCAGAATGCCACATCTTTCTCCTGTAGAACAGGTGGTGGGTTCAAACCGCTGACTTTTTTGGTTAGCGCTGAATGCTTTAACCACTGCACCACCATAGTTTTGGTTTACTGTTTTTCTATTCCTACACTTGAATAGAAGCTTCACAATAAAAAAACTTCCTATTTTTAATACTGTTTTTGAGAGCTTAGTGCTTAGCATATAGTAGGTACTCAATAAATATTTTCTAAGCTCAGAATGGATTGCTAAAAACACAAGCATCAAAGAGGAAATGGAATGAAAAATTAAGTTTTAAATACGTAAGAAAACTCAAAGCGTAAGCTCCATGAGAAAAGGTATTTTCACCTCTCGAATGTACACATGGATAAAGTGGAATGTTCAATATAATGTAGTGAATTCTACTAATTCTAAGATGCATTTTTCCCCCATATTTTTGCCCCTATGAAGAATATATCTGGTATTTGATGCCACCTTAGAATTCATGTTGTCATGACATAATTTTGCCATTATGCATGTATGGTCATCAAATGGACAGCATGAAAATTAGCAAAAAGGTGTATTAGTGGTTCAAAAGAAGACTCAAGAGACACCAGTAGAGAGCACTTTTTTAGCCTTTGGGAATCAGGAGTCAAAAGTTGCCCAGGTCAGCATAACTGTAAAGCCAGCTTTTGGTTCTTTTGTGATTTCTTTTAAGGAATGCTACATCATTAACATTTCTTATGGCACTGATGACAGAACACTGTAGAAAAACATGGGCATCAATGATTGAGTAGGAAAGCAATCCAGAGGTCAGATTTTGAATGTGAAGTTTTAGATATACCTTAGCCAATTAATTTTACTTACAATTTTTCTTTTTTTTAAATGTATGTACTGGTATGATATATTATAAAAATCTTTTAACTCAAAAGCTCTTTTTCAATAAATATGAAATAAAATTTCTGATTAAGAGAAAGCACTGCATGACTTTGCTGTTACTCTGATCAGTGGTCAGTAATGCTCTTGGTTGGCCATAAGCCTTTCTTTTAAAGCCATAGGAATAAATGTATAATATGTTGTCTGAACACTGTACCTTTAGAGGGAGCTCAAAATATTTCATCCTTTATTGCATTCCATAGGAAAAGAAATGCTGATTAGATAATGAATGCTAAGGATGCATTAGTCAGCCATAGTACTAGGTGCAGCTCTCATGTAAATGGTAAAAAGATCAAATGTTCTTGCATCTATAGGAGAGATTTTGGATCTTTTGTCATTCCCTTCTGGATTTAGTCTATTTTGTCATATACCAGGTACAACAAAAATCTTCATCCTCCTAGTTTGGAAAGGTTACTGTGAAAAGAGAAACTAAGAGTCTAGCCAAAGGAAAATGTAGCAGGGGATAGACATCCTGCTACTGATGTAGGCAAAAAGAATCATTTCATACTGGGGCTGAGATGCACAAGAGGCTTTGAAACCAAAGCCTTGGAAATAAAAAGTGAGTATTTACCCTAGATATACTTAGGAATTTATAAGGGTGGCATCTGCACAGTTTAGTCTAGTAAATGTGGATTTGGAATCAAGGTTATGAATTGCTTAGAAATACAACTGAAAATTATTTCCACCTAATCACTGCACTTCAGCAATCACAAAAACATGAGCTACAAATAACCAATATACTATTTTTAGGAGGAGAATAAAGGCTTGTTTTAAATGTGGACAAAATGTGAAGAAGTAAACTGTTTTACCTGGAATGATCCAAGAATATCCTTTAAGGGCTCTTCATAAAACTCATCTCTTCCAAAGAAAAGCAGCAACTCAAAGAAACTCCTGGAAAAAATAAGTGAATGATAACTTTCATTGCTCTTTTAAGCTTTTGCCCCTCTAAAGATTCCCAAGAGATATACCCACACAAATTAATAGAAATATTTGGCTTTTGAAACACTGTATTAATCATTTAGGATTCATCCAGAAAATGTTAGATGTATTTCTTTGTATTTTTCTAATACTTTTATTAAAATTTTACTGAAACCACTTAAGTTTCAGAACTACAGAATGAAAAAACTGTGACACTACTCAAGCCTTGTAATGTACACAATGTAATAAAATTTAGTGGTATAAAGGTAGCAAAATATTGGCTATATATGGCAAGGATGATCTCTAATGGGCATAGAGTCCAGCTTGACTCTAAATGCACTGCCATTGAGCCAATTCCAACTTATAGATCCCACAGTAGGATTTAGGATTCCCAAAGTTGTAATATTCATAGAAGCAGACTACCACATCTTTCTTTGGGCAGAGCCGCTGGTAGATTCAAACTGTGGACCTTTTGGTTAGCAGCCAAGCACTTAACCACTGTGCAACCAGGGCTCCTAGCTTCACCTCAGTACAATGATGATCTAAAATCTAATTCCTTCCCAGGATGTATAAGACAGAAAATTTCTAATTTCTTCCCAGGATAAAATTGACAGAAAAATGTAAGATGGAGAACCACCACAAAACCCTCAGTATACACGTATATACCAACTATATTAATGGCACATGAGTCCTTAATCTCCAGCCTTACCTTCATTATCCCCCTCAAAAGAGCAATGCCCAAACTGTGTGTTTCTTCATTTTCAAATAAATTATTTGGAAAGTTTTGTTATTAAGTACTTTATGTGCCTTAAAAAGTCTCAGTTCCACATAATAATATGGTCCGTTGGTTAAAGCATTTGGCTGCAAACCAAAAGGTCAGTAGATTCAAACCCACCAGCTGCTGTGTGGGAGAAAGATGAGGCACTGTGCTTCCTTAACGGTTTACAGCCTTGGAAACCCTACGAGGTAGCTCTACTCTGTCCTACAGGGTCACTGTGAGTCAGAACTGGCCTGATGGCAATGGTTTTTAGGTAAAGCTAGCCTATGTACCCATTATAAATCAAAGGGCTCATTTATTTTTTTCTTATAATCATGAACATGGAAAATTATTTAAAATCATTTAACAGTCATGTGAAATTACACAAATAAATCTTCCCTCAATATCTTAAATTTTATCTAGCAGATAATTAGCTAGGATAGTTTTTGCCTTTTGTCAAAATAAATCACTAATAAAGACTCAAAATTTTAAAAGTATAAACTGTAAGAATAAAGTTCTAAAAAAATGATCTATTAAAGACCTACATGTTACACAGTAAGCATACCCCTTAAACTGATATTTTACAAACGCAACTATTTAAAATAGGGTATAAAACAGAACCAAAGCAAAGTAATAAAAATAAATAAACAAACAAACAAACAAATAAATAAATAAGCAAAGTAATAATCTGAAAAGGAATCTTTGCTGATTTCCTTAATTAAAAAGCTTCTACATATACACCAGCGCTCATTTCAGCATTATTCACAATAGCCAAAAGGTGGAAACAATCCAAGTGTCAACAGATGAATGAATGAGCAAAGTATGGTATATCTATACTATAGAATATTAGTATTACACAGCATAAAGAGAAATGAGCCTGTGATATATGCTACAAACAGGATGAAAATTAAAAACAACATGCTGAGTCAGATACAAAAGGGGAAATACTGTACGATCCCCTTACAGCTAGGATAGGAAAATGAATGAAGACCAAAGTTTATTAACAGTTACCAGGGGCTACGCAGTATATGAAGGCAGGCCGTGGTAAGCCTGCGCCAGGAGCAGCGAAAGGCGGGTGGTTTGTGTGTGTGGAGGCAGGCTACAGTAAGCCAGCTCCAGGGGCAGCGGAAGTTGGGTATTTGTGTGCGTGGAGGCAGGCCATGGTAAGCCAGCCCCAGAAGCAGAAGGTGGGTGTCTGTGTGTGAGAAGGCAAGTTGCAGTAAGCCAGCCCAGGAGCAGCGAAGATGGGTGTTTGTGTGCAGGGAGGCAGGCCGTGGTAAGCCAGCCTGGGAGCAGCAGAAGGTGGGTGTTTGCTCCCAGGGGGCAGGCCAGGTAACTGAACAGAGCAGGAAAGACCAGGAAATGAGCAGAGCAGTTTGGCACAGCTAAGAGAGACAAACTTGTCTGTCAGTTTGTGGTACTGTCAGTTGCTTGAGTGTTATATGTTATGAGTGTTGCTTGAGGCTGGAGGCTATGCCACCAGTGTTTCAAATGCCAGTAGGGTACCCATGGTGGACTGGTTTCAACAGAGCTTCCAGACTGAGACAGACTCCAAAGAAGGAAGAGGTCATCCACTTCTCAAAGACTGGCCAGTGAAAACGTTACGAATAGCAGTGAATCTCTGTCTGCTATATACTGGAAAGCTTTATGAATAGCCCTGAAACACTGCAGTACAGTGCCGGAAGATGAGCCCCTCAGGTTGGAAGGCACTCAAAATACGACTGGAGGAGAGCTGCCTCCTCAGAGTAGAGCTAACCTTAAAGATGTGGAGAGAATCAAGCTTTTGGGACCCCCCCATTTGCTGACGTGGCACGTCTCAAGAAGAGAAGAAACAGCTGCAAGCATCCATTAAAAATTGGAACATGGAATATATGAAGTATGAATCTCAGAAAATAGAAAGTTGTCAAAAATGAAATGTAATGCATAAAGATCAATATTCTGGGCATTAGTGAGCTGAAATGGACGGGTTTTAACCATTCCGAATCAGATGATCATACGATCTATTATGCCAGAATGACAAACTGGAGAAGAATGACATGGCATTCATCATTACAAAGAACATATCAAGATCTATCCTGAAGTACAATGCTGTCAGTGATAAGATAGTATCCATACACCTACAAGGAAGACCAGTGAGTAATACTATTATTCAAATTTACACACCAACCACCAAAGCCAAAGAGAAGGAATTTGAAGATTCTACCCACTTCTACAGTCTGAAATTGATCAAAAATGCAATCAAGATGTGTCAATTATCAGTGGTCACTGGAATACAAAAGTTGGAAACAAAGAAGAATCACCAGTAGTTGGGAAATATGGCCTTGTGATAGAATTGATGCTGCAGATCACATTATAGAATTTTGCACGACCAATGACTTATTCATTGCAAATACCTTTTGTCAACAATACAAATGGTGGCTATACACGTGGTCTTTGCCAGACAGAGTACACAGGAATCAGACTGATTACATCTGTGGCAAGAAGCGATAGAGAGAAGCTTAGTATCTTCAGCCAAAACAAGGCCAGGAGGTAACTGTGGAACAGACCATCAACTGCTCATATGCAAGTTCAAGTTGAAACTGAAGACAATTAAAAGAAGTGCATGAGACAAATGCATTAAATGGGGAAGAGAATGTTTGTTTAATAAATGGTGCTGGCAAAACCGGAGATCCATTTGCAGAAAAATGAAACAAGATCTGTACCTCACACCACACACAAAAACAAACTCCAGATGGATCAAGACTTAAATGTGAAACCTAGA
>NW_006921970.1:85473-88243 GCF_000298275.1 Orycteropus afer afer | reverse complement strand
ACTTACTTTTTAATCTAAGAATATAAATTCATCTTTATTAATTTAACAAATGGATTCAAACTGGCACCCTCGCACAGTCTGCATGTCAGAAAGTCATAATATCTTGAAGAAAAGAAGGTCAACTGTTCCTAATTTACTAGCCCTTTGTGAAAGTAATAATTATCATTCAAAAGAAAAGGTGCTTTTATTTTTTTGATGAATAAACAAGTAAAAGTTTCAGAAAAAAAAAAAGAGAAGTGCACGAGAGCCAAAATATAATTATACTTGATTATATCCCACCTGAATTTAGAGAACTCTGAAGAATAAGTTTGATGCATTGAACACCAGTGATAGAAAACCAGAGGAATTGTGGGATGACATCAAGAACACCATCCAGGAAGAAAGCAAAAGGTCATTAAAAGACAGGAAAGGAAGAAAAAACAAAAATGGATGTCAGAAGAGACTCTGAAACTTGCCCCTGAATGGAGAGAAACTAAAGCAAATGGAAGAATCAACAGGAAAACAGAGCTGAATGGAAGATTTCAAAGAGCAGCTTGAGAAGACAAAGTCAGTTATTATAATGAAATGTGAAAAGACCTGGAGTGTTCTGATTACTTAGTGCCACACTGACAAGAATATACCACAATGGGATAGCCTAAACAAGCAGGAGTTTATTCTCTTACAGTTTCGAGGCTTTAAGTCCAAGTTCAAAGTGCCAGGCTCTAGGGGCTAGGTGAAAGCCCCTCGACCTTGGGCTTCAGCTCTGCCTCTTGCTCCCGGCCCACTGATTCTAGAGGCATCTCTTCACTCAGGCAGCTACTGGCTGCTAAGGCTAATAAGCCCAAGGTCAACAAATAAAAAGGCACAGTCCCAATGTTACCAAACCACACGCAGGCCATTAATTCACATCCATTGTAAGTCCCAAGGTTGGCAGAGCATGGCAGGCTGCTGAATAAAGACACGGCTACGTGCAAGATCCAAGCATGCCATAAACTAGAGACTATCCTCAAGGCTTTTCCCAGCTGCCCAGCCACTCAACCAGGCCCAGCCAAGTAACTACCACATGGAGTTAGAAAACCAAAAGTGAAGAACATGTTCAGCATTTTCTCAAGCTGAAAGAACTGAGGAAAAAAATTAAGGCTCAAATTGCAATACTGAAAGATTCCATGGGCAGTATTTTGAATGATGCAGGAAACATCAAAAGAAGATGGATGGAATACACAGAGTCACTATACCAAAACGAACTGGTAGATGATCATCCATTTCAGGAGCTGGCCTATGATCAAGAACCAATGCTGTTGAAGGAAGAAGTCAAAGCTGCAATGAAGGAATTGGTGAAAAACAAGCCTCCAGGAATTGACGGAATACCCATTGAGATGTTTCAACAAATGGATGCCACACCGGAGGCACTCATTCAGCTATGCCAAGAGATTTGGAAGACAACTACCTGACCAACTGACTGGAAGAGATCCATATTTGTACCCATTCCAAAGAAAGGTGATCCCACAGAATGTGGAAATTATTGAACAATATCATTGATATCACATGCAAGTAAAATCTCACTGAAGACAATTCAAAAATGGTTGCAGCAGTAAATTGACAGAAAACATCCAAAAATGCAAGCTGGACTCAGAACGGGATGTGGAACAAGGGATATCATAGCTGAAGTCAGATGGATCTTGCCTCAAAGCAAAGAATACTAGAAAGAGGTTTACTTGTAGTTTATTGGCTATGTAAAAGCATTCCATTATGTGAATCATAACAAATTGTGGATAACATTGAGCAGAATGGGAATTCCAGAACACTTAATTGTACTCGTGAAGAACCTGTACAAAGATCAGGAGGCTGTCATTCAAGCAGAACAAGGGAATACCACAAGGTTTAAAATAAAAAAGGGAGTGTGGCAGGGTTGTCTCCTTACAAATAATCTAAGAAGCTGGACTATATGAAGAACGTGACATCAGGATTGGAGGAAGGCTCATTAACAACCTGCGATATGCAGACAACACAACTTTTCTTGCTGAAAGTTAGGATGACTTGAAACACTTACTGATGAAGATTAAAGACTACAGTCTGTAGTATGGATTATACCTCAACATAAAGAAAACAAAAATCCTCACAACTGGGCCAATAAGCAGCAACATGATTAAGGGAGAACAGACTGAAGTTGTCAAAGAGTTTACATTTCTTAGGTCTACAATCAATGCCAATGGTAGCAGCAGTCAAGACATCAAAAGACATATTGCATCGGGCAAATCTGCTGCAAAAGACCTCTTTCAAGTGATGGAGAGCAAAGATGTCTCCTTGAAGACTAAGGTATGCCTAACCCTAGGCATGCTATTTTCAATCACCTTATATGCATATGAAAGCTGGATAATAAAGAAGGAAGACCAATAACAGTTGACGCTTTTGAGTTGTAGTTTTGGCAAAGAATGCTGAAAATACCATGGACTTCTAAAAGAACTAACAAATCTATCCTGGGAGAAGTGTAGCCAGAATGCTTGCTGGAAGCGAGAATGGGCAGATTTTGTCTCACTTACTTTGATCATGTTGTCAGAAGGGACCATTTTTTATATACTGGATGTAGATTACATCCCTATTTTATGCTGAAAGCAGACCATATCCCTATTATACACTGGAAGCAGACCACATCCCTAAGGCAGCTATGCTCATAGAAGATTCTATCATGGAAGCTGATTACCAGTCTCATCATGGGGAATAACTACATCCAGCTGCCTAGCCACATTCAAAATCATGCCCAGCCAAATTGATGCACAACCTTAACTACTAC
>NW_006921970.1:82576-85373 GCF_000298275.1 Orycteropus afer afer | reverse complement strand
CAGCCACTCCTCGGAAGGAAGGTTGGGCAATCCTACTTCCGTAGTGATACTGCCTCGGAAACCCAAGGAGGGGTCGCTATGAGTCGGGTTTGACTCGATGGCACATAACAACAACAACAACAAGCAAGCTGAGCAACTACTGTTAGATGGGGCACATTCTCTCTGTTGTCGTTGTTAGGTGCCATCAAGTTGGTTCTGACTCATAGTAGTACTATACACAACAGAACAAAACATTACCTGGTCCTGTGCCATCCTCACGTCCATTGCTATGCTTGAGCCCGTAATAGCAGCCACTGTGTCAATCCATCTCATTGAGGGTCTTCTCCATTTTCACTGACCCTCCACTTTAACAAATATGATAGCCTTCTCTCTTCTAGCAACATGACCAAACTACATGAAATGTCTAGCCATTCTTGCTTCTAAAGAGCATTCTGGCTGTACTTCCAAGAGAGATTTGTTTGTTCTTTTAGTGGTCCATAACACATTCAATAATCTTCACCAACATTACAACTGAAATGTATCAATTTTTCGGTGGTCTTCCTGAGTCACTGTCCAGCTTTCACATGCATATGAGCTCTGGTAGCATAGTGCCTAAGGCACCTGACTGCTAACCAGAAGGCTGGAGGTTCAAACCCCCCAGCCACTCCTTGTAAGGAAGGTTGGGCAATCTACTTCTGTAGTGATACCACCTCGGCAACCCAAGGAGGGGTCACTATGAGTCAGGTCCGACTCGACGGCATGTAACGACAACAACGTGAGAATATTAAAGATACCATGGCTGGAAAATGAATTTGCTCTGTAAACTTTCACCCAGATAAGAATAGAAATTGAAAAAAAAAAAGTACCATGGCTTAGTTCATTCAGGCACACCTTGGTCTTCATAGTGACAAATTTGCTTTTAAACATTTTAAAGAGTCTTTTGCAGCAGATTTTCCCAATGCAGTAATGTTGTTTGGTTGCTTGACTGTCAGTTCCATAGATGCTGATTGGGAATCAAGTAAAATGAAATTTTTGACCACTTCAGTATTTTCTCCATTTAGCATGAGGTTGCTTATTGCTCCTGTTCTCTTTAGGTGTTTGAAATCACTACCTAAGCAGAAAATCCAAATTTGTTTTCTTCACACAGAACCTTGATTTCTGACCCAATCTACTCATTTACATATGCCATTTACCACAAACCCCATGCCCATGGGATAAATCTGGCCCAAGGCCTGCTTTTGTACAGCCCAGAAGATAAGAATAATTTCTTGGGAGTTCCATTAAGATGGCGGAATAGGCAGAAAAACTGCACAGATCCTCTTCAACAAAGAAAAGGGGAACAATTAACACAGATACAGAAGATAATCCTGGACCCCTGAGCTTGAAGGGAAGGATACAGAAGTGGACTAAACTCCAATTAGCAGAAGAATTTGCACGAAAATACCAAAAAGAAAGACGTACGGAGCTGCAGTCTGGCAGCGACCCTGACAGCACAGACAGCTTGGATATTGCTGGGTGATGGTAGGACCTAAAAATTAACCTAAAAAAATCTGCCCTGCTAGCCAGGGACTGAATGGAGGACTGCTCTGGTAGGTGGGGAATAAAAGGGGAAGCAGTGAAGAAGAAGGTGGGCTGAGCTGTGGAATTTTACCTGTCCAGAGGGCACAGCCATTTTGAATGTTTACAACCGACTTGCCCATTATGGATATTTAAAACGACAGCATTCTCCCAGGTTCCAGGGATGTAAGAATAGGCTCTGCTTGCTGGGAACCGCAAAGACATACCAGACACAGACTACTAGAAAGGTGCGACATTCCCCATCTTAATCTTATACCTCACACCCTCTTGGTGAACGGAGGTGTGGCCATCCTCCACTCCCACCCACTTTCCAGGCTGGAAGGAATTCCATCCCAGCCTGTATGCTTCCACAGACCTGGGTGTCTTGCACTGCCCTGACCAGATTTACTTTATTTTTATTTTTTTGTTTTTGTCTGTTTTTAAACTACTACTATATTATTATTATTCCTGTCTTTTTATTATCAGTCATTATTCTTCCCTTCCTAGATTCTAATTTTCAGCATTTTTTCTTTTCCCTGTTGCTGGTTCCAATTTTTTTTTTCTTTCTTTTTTTCTTGGGGGTAACCCTGCTCCTTGTTTTTCTTTTTGCGTTTTTCTCATTTTTTCTTTACTATCCTCCCTCTCTACTTTGTTCTCTTATTGCCCACTCCCCAGATATTGTTTTTTGCCCTTTCTCTTTTTTGGTTACTGTTCCTGTGTGATTACACGTTGCGCTTTTTGTCCATTTGCTTTTAATTTTTTGATGGTTATTCAATTGTTATTTCTGTCTAACTGAGTGGGAGACTGCAAAAGTCCCCAAACAATATAACTACACCCACACCACCTGCACCTTCATATAATGAGAGTCACCACCTCCTTTTCCACCAACGGGCCTATGATAAACAACCACCAAGAAGAGTCTGACTCATCCTTAGCTGCTCTTCAGAACAGTCTAAATACAACAACGTCACAATGTCTTGGAGACAATACACCATCACAGTCCACACAAAGAAGCAAGATAAAGTGTAGAAACAAGGGAGCAGGTTACAGACCCAGAAAATATCCCTGAGGAAGAAGCAGCATTGGAACTCTCTGCTGAGGAATTCAAAAGAACTATATTTAGGTATCTTCAAAGGATTAAGAGACAGATCAAAGAAAACACAGTCAAATGCTTAGAAAAATTTTGGAAGAAAATACAAGAACAAAATGACAAAATAAATGAAAAATTAGAAATGATTCTAAATCTACAGATAGAAATCCA
>NW_006921970.1:79812-81969 GCF_000298275.1 Orycteropus afer afer | reverse complement strand
TGTGCCATCGAGTCGGCCCCGACTCATAGCGACCCCTCCTTGGGTTTCCGAGGCAGTATCACTACGGAAGTAGGATTGCCCAACCTTCCTTCCGGTCCCTCAAATATGATGGTGAAATTAGGAGATTTCCAGATAAGCAAAAACTAAGAGAATTTGTTAAAACCAGGCCAACATTACAAGAGATACTAAACGAAGTGTTAGAACATAGAAACAAAAAGAGCAAACAACAACCGACCATTTATACACAAGATGACATAACCCAGAAACCACAGCTATGGACATATCCAGACTAAAATGAGCTTAAAAAATTCTAAACAGGGAACAAGAGACTTCACTTGGCAAATGAGTAAACTATAAACAAAAAAGAGAGGAAATACTGCGTAGAACTTCTACATGGTGAGGAAGTCAAGAGAGCTGCAAGATAGAATGGACTATTCAAAACTCAGGGAGAACATTATAAATTGGAGGGTAACCTCAAAGAAAAATGATAAAACTTCACATCACAATAAAAAAGAGGACAAGCACAAAAATCCCCAAATACTAAAACAACAGCAACAAAGGAAATGATAATACGATTCACAAATGTAATGAGCTCAGCACAGAAAATAATATGGAACAAAGACACCAGGGACACCATGAAAAAACACCTAACAAAATGACAGCAACAAATTCAAACTTGTCAATAATTACACTGAATGTTAAGGGATTAAATGCACCACTCAAGAGGCAGAGAGTTACAGACTGGAAAAGAAAACAAAATCCATCAACATGCTGTCCACACGAGACACACTTTAGAGACAAAGACAATAATAGACTAAAAATCAAAGGCTGGAAAAAGATATATAAAGCAAACGGCAACTGTAAAAGAGCAGGAGTGGCAATATTAATTTCTGATCAAACTGACTTTAAGACAAAAACCACCATAGTAGACAAGGAAAGACATTATATAATGATTAAAGGAACAACTGAACAAGAAGATATAACCATAATAAATATCTATGGACCCAATGAAAGAGCCCCCGAAATACATAAATCAGACTTTAAAAGAGTTGAAAAGCCAAATAGATGACTCCACAGTCATAGCAGGAGACTTTAATACACCACTTTTAATGAAAGATAGAACAACTGGAAAGAAACTCAACAAAGATGCAGAAGAGCTAAATAATACAATCCACCAACTTGACGTTTCAAACATCTACAGAAGACTTCACCCAACAACACAATATATATTCTTTTTCAGTGCACATGGAACATTTTCCATGATAGACCATATATTAGGTCATAAAGCAAGCCTCCATAAATTTACAAACTTTGAAATACTGTAAAACATCTTCTCAGATCAGAATGCTATCAAATTAGAAATCAACAATAGGGAGATCAACGAAAAAAGAGTAAACACATGGAAACTGAACAACACTCTGCTTAAGAAAGAGTAGGTAAAAAAAAATAAATAAAAAGTGAGATTCCTTGAATAAAATGAGAATTAAATCATGACATACAAAAATCTTTGGGACACAGCAAAAGCAGTGATCAGAGGCCAATTTATACCAATAAATGCACACAACAAAAAAAAAAAGGAGCCAAAATCAAAAACCAGTATCCCCAGTGTAATTATTAAACCAGTATCTTCAACAATAAAAAATGCACAGCAAGAAAAGCCTTCTCACCAAAAGGAAATAATCAAGAGTCAAACAGAAATCAATGAAACAGAAAATAGAAATAGAAAAAAACAACAAGAAGAGAAGCTGGTTTTTTGAAAAGATTAATAAAATCGACAAACCAATGGCAAATTTAACAAAGGAAAAGAGGGGAAGAATCTAAACAACATGAATAACAAATGAAACAGGTGACATCACAACAGAACCAACTGAAATAAAAAGGATAATATCAGGATACTATGAAGAAAATCTGGAAGAAATGGACAGATTTCTAGAAACACACCACTTACATAAATTAACATAGACTGATGTGGAAAAGTTGAACAGATCCATAACAAAAGAAGAAACTGAACAGGTCATCAAAAAATTACCAACAAAAAAAAGTCCAGGCCCAAACAGTTTCAATGGAGAATTCTACCAAACATTCAGAGAAGCACTGACACCAACCCTACTCAAACTATTTCAAACACAGAAAAAGATGGAATCCTCCCTAACTCAT
>NW_006921970.1:71723-75343 GCF_000298275.1 Orycteropus afer afer | reverse complement strand
ATTTTCCGATTATTAATGGATGTTTGCCGCTGTTTCTCTTCAATTTGAGTGGTACCACATCAGCAAATGGAGGTCTTGAAAGCTTTATCTTATCCAAAGGAGTAAGGCTGGGCTTACTCAGATAATGCAGTTCTTGCCCAGTTCTATTTTGAGAGCTCTCTAACCTAATGACTCATCTTCCTCATCTGTATTGGACAATGTTCCAGACTATTCATAAAGTTGTGCAGTAATCTATCAGACACTGTTTCTCTGCTATTCATGAGGTTTTCCCTGGCCAATTCGTTGAGAAGTGGATGGCCTCTTCCTTCTTCACAGTCTGTCCCAGTCTGCAGCTGGGCTGATACCTATACACCATGTGCACCCCAGTGGGTTTGAAACATCAGTGGCAGAGCCTCAATACTCAAATCAACACATCACCATAGTAGGACAAACCGACAAACAAGTTTGTCTCCCTTCTCCAACCACCCTTACCTGGATCCCTGTGGCTGACTCTTCCCTCTGACCTGGTCCCCTTGGCCTTTTCAGTCCCTTTCCTGCTTTCCCACCTTTCTGCTTGTGGGGTGTGAACTGGTATCCCTCTACTCACCTGGATCTCTGTGGCTGACTCCTTGCTCTGACCCAGTCCCCTTGGCCTTTTCTGTCCTTTCCTTGCTTTCCCACTTTGCTGCTTTGGGGCGTTTGCCTGGACCTCATTGGGATCCCTGCAACTGACTATCCGCTCTGACCCGGTCTTCTTGGCCTTTTCTGTCCTTTCCTCACTTTCCCACTTGGCCGCTGTGGGGTGTAGCCTGGGTTCCCTCTCCTCACCTGGATCCCTGCAGCTGACTCCTCGATCCATTTACAATACCTACAAAAAAAAATTAAATATCTGGAAATAAATCTTACCAGGGACATAAAAGACATATACAAAGAAAACTATAAAAAACTACTTCAAGAAACCATAAGATAGCTACATAAATGGAAGAACATCCCATGCTTGTGGTTAGGAAGATTGAATATTGTGAAAATGTCAATTCTACCCAAAGCAATCTATACATTCAATGCAATCCCAATCCAGATACCATCAACATTTTTTAAGGATATGGCAAAACCAATCACTAACTTTATTTGGAAAGATAACATTCCCCAGATAAGCAAAGCACTATTGAAGAAGAAGAATAAAGTAGGAGGTCTCACACTGCTGAATCTCAAAACCTACTATATAGCCACAGTAGTCAAAACTGCCTGGTATTGGTACAATGACAGACACATAAACCAACAGAACAGAATTGAGAACCCAGAAATAGATCCATTGACCTATAGTCAGCTGATCTTTGACAAATGCCATAATCCATTAAACAGGGAAGAGAATGCTTGTTTGATAAATGTTGCTGGCAAAACTGGATATTCATTTACAGAAAAATAAAACACGATCTGTACCCAACACCATCCACAAAAACTAACTCCAGATGGATCAAAGACTTAAATGTGAAACCTAAAACTAGAGTTCCTCAAGGAAAAACTAGGGGCAAATTTAGGGGTCCTAATATATGGCATAAATAGACTATCAAGCATACCCCAAAATAACAAACAGCATAAGAGAAACTAGATGAATGGGACCTTCTAAAAATTAAATTTGTATGTGCTTCCAAAGATTTCATGCTTCCAAAGACTTCTCCAAAAGAGTAAAAAGAAAACCTACAGATTGGGAAATAATATTCGGCAATGACGTATGTGAAAAGGGACTTATCGATAGAAATTATAGAAAACTCTAACACCTCAATAACAAAAAGACAAATAATCTAATTTAAAAAAGGGCAGAAGACATGAATAGACACTTCACTAAGGGGGATAGTCAGGCAGCCAACAAACATGAAGAAATGCTCACGGTCATGAGCCATTAGAGAGATGCGAATCAAAACAATGAGATACCATCTTGCCCCAGCACTAGCAGCAAAGTTCAACAAGACCGAAAATAACCAATGCTGGCAAAGATGTGGAGACTGGGACTTTCCTACACTGCTGGTAGGACTGTAAAATGGTACAACCATTGTGAAAAGCAGTATGGTGATTCCTTCAAAAGTTGGAATTAGAAATACCATTTGATCCAGCCATTCCATTACTAGGTATATATGGTCAAGAAGTGAGAGCCATGACAAGAACAGACATATGCACACCCATGTTCATCACAGCACTATTTCCAAAAGATGGAAACAACCTAGGTGCCCATCAACTGAGGAATGGATAATCAAACTATGCTACATACACACAATGGAATACTATGCAACCCTAAAGAATAACGTAGAATCTGCAAAACACCGCATAACATAGACGAACTTGGAGGACATTATGCTGAGTGAAAAAAGTTAATCACAGGAGGACAAATATTGTATTAGTCCATCATTGTAAAAAGTCAAGGAAAGGTTTATATATGGAAGGAAATTTTCTTTGTTGCTTACCAGGGGTGGGAGGGGTGGGAAGAGAACACTGTTAGATAGGCAGAGGTAAGTATTGATATGGGTGAAGAGAAGGGCAACGTACCAAATGTGAGTGATCCACATGGTGCCATTGAGGAAGAGGAAGATATAGAGAGGTACATGGGAGGTGCACACAACAAAGATGAGTCCTTTTGCACAAATATTACTGCGTTGTCAGTGAAGGCAAACACGGGTATATGGGTGGACAGATGGGTAGGCAGGCTGAACTATTAGGTATGTCTACAAAGCTGGGAGTGTACCCAAGACCATGTACAGGGTTGGCAGACAATGGTTCTACAAGTGTATTTGTATGTTTTATAAGAATTCCCAGGTATATTGTAGAGCTGACAAGGGGCAAGGTTGTAGTCACTTCTTGGTCACAGCCAGCTATCCAGAAGAAGTGAGTAGTTGAACTGGTGGGCTCGGGACCATAGTCGCAGAGGACATCAACCTCAACTGGCATAACATACTACATAAAACATTGTTTCACCTCCTACTTTGGCGAGTAGCAAATGGGATCTTAAAAGCTTCCAAGCAGCCATCTAGATGCAACGATGGGTCACTCCTCATCCAGAGCAAAGAAGAAGGAAGAAAACCAAAGATACATGGAAACAATTAGTCCTCATGACCGGTACATCATGCAATCTTCAGCCTATAAGACTATGGGACCAGAAGAACTAGTTGGTGCCCGGCTACCACTGTCAACCACTCAGAGAGGGATCTATGCAGGAGATCCTGGATAGAAAGGGAGAACAATGTGGAACAAACCTCAGAATCATCTGGGGAAAAAAAAAAGGGGAGACCAGGTTTGGTGGTCTGATAGATCCTGGTGGAACCACTGAGACTATGGTCCCTAGCTGCCCTTTATGTCTGGAACTGAACCCACACCAGTGGCTTCCAGCCAAACAAAAGACAGGCATATGAGTTGATCATGTACCTGAGGTAGATACCCTCCTTGCAAAGAACAATCACAGGAGAAAGAGGGGCTATTTATGCACAGGGACAGGGGGCAGGAGTACATGGAGGGATGGACACAGGGAAAGGTAACTATTGGGAGGAAGTGGGCGAGGAGCTGTTGCATTGTGGTAAATTGTAGTCAATGTCATGAGACAAAGTGTATGTGAACTGCTGTATGGAAAGTGAATTTGCTCTGTAAACTTTCAC
>NW_006921970.1:68920-69561 GCF_000298275.1 Orycteropus afer afer | reverse complement strand
ATCATACATGAAGAAAGTAAGAGGTCACTAAAAAGACAAGAAAAGAAGAAAAGACCAAATGGATGACAGAAGACACTCTGAAACTTGCCTTTGAGCAGAGAGTAGCTGAAGTAAATGGAAGAAATGACAAGATAAAAGAGCTGAACAGAAGATTTCAAAGAGCACCTCGAGCAGACAAAGCCAACTACTACAATGAAATGTGCAAAGACTTGGAGTTAGAAAACCAAAAGAGAAGAACACGCTCAGCATTTCTCAAGCTGAAAGAACTGAGGAAAAAATTTAAGCCTCGAACTGCAATACTGAAATATTCTATGGGCAAAATATTGAATGAGGCAGGAAACATCAAAAGAAGATGGAAGGAATACACAGAGTCACTGTACCAAAAAGAACTGGTCTATCTTCATCCATTTCAGGAGGTAGCATATAATCTAGAACCAATGGTACTGAAGGAGGAAGTCAAAGCTGCAATGAACGAATTGGCAAAGAACAAGGCTCCAAGAATTGATGGAATATCCACTGAGATACTTCAACAAACGGATGCCTCACTGGAAGCACTCACTTGGTTATGCCAAGAGATTTGGAAGATAGCTACCTGGCCAACTGACTGGAAGAGATCCATATTTGTACCCATTCCAAAGAAA
>NW_006921970.1:61637-68820 GCF_000298275.1 Orycteropus afer afer | reverse complement strand
GTTGCATTGTGGTAAATTGTAGTCAATGTCATGAGACAAAGTGTATGTGAACTGCTGTATGGAAAGTGAATTTGCTCTGTAAACTTTCACACAAATCACAATTTAAAAATAAATAAATAATAAAGTTCTGCTGAAACATTGCAAAACATAAAAAAATAAAAAAAAAAAAGGATTTCTGCATTTATAAATGGTTAAGGGAAAGTATTTCATGACATGCAAAAATATTCACATCTGGATTTCAACTCCACCATACTAATTGTGTGATCTGGGCAAGTTACTTAACATCTCTATGCCTCAGCAGTTTATTTATAAAAATAGTAGCAGTGGTTATTTTCTAGAATATGCTTGGAACAATTCCTGGTACTTACTTAGTATTATAGGTATTTGCCACTAATGATATATTACTACATTTGTTATTATTACCATTCCTGTCCAAGTTTCCTTCAATAATCTATAAGGAATAGAAATTTTATAAATTTTTTCTCAGCTATGCATATGTTAATTTTAGATAAATATGACACCAATTTTTCTTCAAATTATGAACATCTTATAAATAAATATCTAAATAAATTACTCAAATGGTTTCTTTCCTAAAGATTTATTATTGTATCATAATATTTATAATAGCTTTCACATTTATCATTTTATAAATAATCTTAATCCAAATTATGGGTTTTCTATATTTCATTTACCTAAATTGAAATAATTGTTCAAAATTACATACACAAAATACTTGATATAAAAATAAAAATTATTTTTAATGAGCAAATACATTAAAAATTGCATTCTGAATTTTAAAAACATGTACCATATATAATAATCTGCCTTTCATCAATCAGATGTTCTCTATTAGCTATGTAAACTTAAATAATTAGAGTACTACTAGTGTTGTAATTTATGAAACAAACTGTATTTTTTAATTTGGATGTTTGGAATTCAGACCATTTTCTCATGTGTTACAAATGGCAGTAAGTCTGCCACACTTCCTTAACATACATCTGTATGTATATATGGTATTTATAACAAGAACTGGACTACTCTTTGAATCTCTAGCATATCAGTAATTTTCACACTGAAATATAATAACATGGACTTGTACATTTATCTACCACAGGAAAAATTCCATGAAGTTACTATACTTAACTATAAAAATACAAGAACACTCCTTATCAATTTAAATCAAAAGAAGTTAAATCTACAGTACATGAATCAAATAAGAATGCACTACACCACCAGAGCTCCCAAGAATGGAGTACACATATTTTATTCAAAACACTCAATTCTTAAATACTTGTTCTACATATATCTCTACTCACCACTATTTTATATTAACAAAGAGCATTTATTTTGACAGACTCAAAACATCTTAATGCATCCATCTTCAAAATGTTTTCTTCAGTATGATGGCAATTAACTATGGTACATCTTTACCAAGGAAAGAAAAGGTTCTGTTTTATTCACATGTATGCTAAGTGACATAGAATATACATTATATTTTCAATAGTATGAAAGACAAGATATGCTTATTAACTCTACCCTTGAAGACAATTAAATTGGGAGGTAAAATAGCTGGCTTTAGCCACCAATATATTTTTCCTACTGATCTCATCACATTTCTAGACTGTAAAGAAGCAATAATAATACTTTCTGAACTTGAAAAAAAAGAAGTAAAGTACATGACATTAATAACATATAAGTTGGAAGGCGAAGTTTCAACATTATTGTTCCAGTGTCCTTGGACTGGAGAATTGTAAAGAACATATAAAGTATATATTTTGATAAATTAAGAACTAAATTCTCCCTAAGTGATTTATTAATTTACACAAAGTAAAATACCTTCAAGCCTTTGTGCAAATAGATAACCATCTTGTAAAGCCTCTATAATTAAACCAGCATGGTACTGGCACTTGAACAGACAAACAGACTAATGAAACCAAATGGAAAATTCAAAAATAGACCTCATTCCATGTGGAAATTTTGTATATGATAAAAAGAAGCACCTCACATCAGTGGGAGGAAAAATGAACTTCTTCATATTGGACAGCCATATGGGAAAAGAGAAAATTGAATTCAAATGGAATTAAAAAAAAAAAAAAGGTACAAAATATGTGTATAATATACTAACATATGTGTAAAAGGAGATGAAAAAAATATAAATATATATTTTTCTTGTATATTCATAAAATATCCTTGGAAGGAAGCCCAAGAAAATAGTTACATTGGTTGACTATAGAAAGGGAAAGCCGGGGGCTGGGAGACGTAAGTGGCAAGGATATCTCATTGTGTCCTCATCATATTTTTGAATTCTGAACCATGTGCATATATTACCTACTCAAAATCTTTAATTAAAATGGGTGATAAAGAGAAAATCTGAAAAAGGGAAAACAAAAAGCACATTATATGCATGGAAATGAAAATAAGAATGGCAGCCAACTTCTTATCAGAACAAACACAAGCCAAAAGTAAATGAATGGACATCTTTAAAGTACTGAAGGAGAAACAAAAAGATAATAAAATATTGTAAGTCAATATCCAGTGAAAATATCTTTTAAAACAAAATTTTGTCACCTGCACTAAAGCTGACTGCTTTCTATTTAGGTTTGGCCAAAAGGAGGCACTAGTGGAAAACTGGTAGTCAGGAGGAAGGGAGAAATGAAGGTCCTTCTCCCATGGGCCTCTGTTTTGGGGCCCTTGTCAGCAGTAATGTCTTTCTTCTCATGCAGTGTTTTTTCCCATCATGCAATTCCATTCTCTTGGGTCTAGTAATATACCTTCTGCCCTTGTCCTTCCATTCCTATAGCTAACAGCACCTTGCTACTCTCTGGGTTCACCATCCCCTGTCTATTTTCTCAGATCTTCTAATACCTTTGAAAATGGTTTTAGAAATAAATTCTCTCCACTAAACTACCTACCATGGTGTTATGAATTGAACTAAAACTATGTCCCACAAAACTATGTGTTGTAAATCCTAAAACCTTTATGCTGGTGGTTATAATCCCATTTGGCAATGAATCGTTATTATGTTAATGAAACAGGATTAGTGCAGGGTATGTATCTCTAGTCAATCTCTTTTGATATATAAAAGAGATTAAACAAGCAAGCTAGAAAGTAAAGATGTGGGGGTGGTATAGGGGTGGGATGCTAAGCCATATGAAGGATGCCCAGGAGCAGAAGAAACTCAGAAGACACAAGGACCTTCCTCCAGAGCCAACAGAGAAAAAAGGCCTTCGTCTAGAGCTGGAACCTTGAATTTGGATTTCTAGCCTCCTAAACTGGCTGGTGGCTCTGAACTGCCAGCCTTCTGGTTAGCAGTCAAAAGCCTTAGGCACTATGCCACCAGAGTTCCTCCTAAACTGTGAGAAAATAAATTTGTTTGTTAAAGCCACCCACTTTTGGCATTTCTGTTATAGCAGCACTAGATAACTAAGACACATGGTCCCCATTTCCCTGACTGGATCATGACTGAAATACCCTATGTATCTTCATTTAAATAAATAATTTATTGATGATTATTCCCTAAACTTAGGCAAGATTTTGTTTTTCAAACCCCCAAACTCCAAAGTTAGAAGCGGAAACATTTTCAAGAAATCATGGCTGAAGAAAATGACAACAAATCAGTTTCAAATGACATGAATCACATGTATTTTTATTAAATATAAAATTAAAAGTTTGTACTGTTGGCTCGATCCTGGGAAGGATTTCTTCAAAGAATTCTGTATAAAGAGCAATAAGCAAAATATTGTCAGTTTTACAACAGCAGAAGTATTTTGCATATGTGTTTCGTGTGTCACCCACGTTGAAAGCTGAAAGTAAAGTCTTGTGGTCTAATTCTATAATTAAAAACTATTAGGAAAACAAAGAAATTCACACTGTAGTTTTCTAGTGATCTAACTTAGCACAAGAGTTAGCCCTTCAAATATCAGAAAATATTAAACTTATATTACAGCCTTGAAAATGACTACATACATCTTCTTCTAGGAATGACTAATCATCCTTATAGTAATAGAACCAGCACTTGCTTTTAAGTCTACTGCTTTTTCACTCTCATTTTGCATATCCACACTGACCAAGAGAATTATTAAGCTTTAGATCTTTTGATTGTATGAGAAAAAAAAAATATATATATATAGTTTAAAAAAACTACATATGCATATCCCCTTCGATTCTGATACATGCTAATATGGGTGGGAATAGGATACCGCATAACCTGATGACTTCCTAATTTGCCAAAACAAATAAAACAGATGGATAATCTATCTTTCTGCTCATAAAATAACTACAGTTTCAACTACTATACTCCAAAATTACAAAAAGAATAATAAAGACCAAAATCATAGGGAAAAAAGGATGCTAGTCATAACTACACCAAATGAAATGATCAGTTTCTTAACATGGCCAATATAAATTAATGTGTACACATTTATCTAATGTTGGCTTTAGCTACAACAAATACTGAAATTTAAAATATTCTATTGTAATGGGAAAGAAAAAGAAAACAACATTGAAGAAACTATATTAACTACATTAAGGGAATGTAGTAAAACCAGAAATTACCTCAAAAAAAGAGCATCAGTTGCTCAGAGAGATAAGAAATAAAAGGCTAGACACCTAGATTTCTCTCTACAATAATTGAGATCAACCTGCCATGGATATTAATAAAGATAATGGACACAAATGGGAGAATGTTTTGAATAAGTGTTAGTCAACATATTTAAAAGAAGAAATAAGAGTGCTATATGATATAAAGGAGGGATGTACATCATGATATAGCCTGTTATGGATTAAATATTGTTTCCAAATAATTTATGTTGAAGTCTAATCTCCCTTATGGCCAGGAGGACCAGGACAGAGCGATGGGTCAGCGGCAGGGATCCAGGTGTCTCTGGGGAGACCCAGGCCACACCCCAGAAATGGCAAGACGGGAAAGCGGGAGAAAGGAGAGGAAAAAGGCCAGGGGGGCCGGGACAGAGCTAGAAGGCAGCAGCAGGAATCCAGGTAAGGGAAAATTGGAGAGGTTTCAAACAGC
Source organism: Orycteropus afer afer (assembly GCF_000298275.1). Taxonomy (NCBI): domain Eukaryota; kingdom Metazoa; phylum Chordata; class Mammalia; order Tubulidentata; family Orycteropodidae; genus Orycteropus; species Orycteropus afer. Next base: position 63,794 of record NW_006921970.1, on the reverse strand, counting down.
TAAGGGAGACAAACTTGTTGGTCGGTTTGCACTACTGTGATGACGTGTTCCTGTGAGTCTTAAGGCTATGACATCGGTGTTTCAAACCCAGAGGGGTGCACATGGTGCACAGATTTCAACACGGCTTGCAGATTGAGACAGACTACAAAGAAGGAAGAAGCCATCCACTTCTGAAAGAATTGGCTAGGGAAAACCTCATGAATAGCAGAGAAACACTGTCTGATACATTACTGCGCAACTTTATGAACAGTTTGAAAACATCGTCCAAAACAGAGGAGGAGGGTGAGTCACTTAGGTTAAAAGGTTCTCAAAATACCACTGGGCAAGAACTACATCATCAGAGTAAAACCACCTTACTGATATGGATAAGGTAAACCTTTCGAGACCTCCATTTTCTGACATGGCACAACTCAAATTGAGGAGAAATAGCTGGAAACATCCAACAATAATCAGAACATGGAATGTACGAAGTACAAATCTAGGAAAATTGGAAGTTGTGAAAAATGAAATGGAATGCATGAAGACTGATATCGTAGGCATTACTGAGCTGAAATGGATTGGTTTTGGCCATTTTGAATCAGACAACCATATGACGCAGATATGCTGGTAATGCCAATTTGAAGAGGAATGGTGTGGCATTCATCATCACAAAGGATGTTTCAAAAGTTGTCTTGAGGATTGCCGGTAAGATGGAGGAATAAGCAGACAAGCGATACAGATCCTCTTCAACAAAGAAAAGAAAAACCAATTGACAGAGATACAGAAGATAATCATGGAGCCCTGAGCTTTCAAAGGAACTATACAGAAGTGGATTAGGCACCAACTAGTAGAAAAACCTGAACGAAAACAATGAGTAAGAGATGGTCAGAGCTGTGGACTGTCAGCTACTTTGACAGGACCAACAGCCTAAATATTTCCAAGGGCTGCAGAGACGACTGCACTGGTGGCCTATGACTAGGAATGGAAACAGCAAGGTGGGAGACAACCTGCGCTGTTGACTTGCCGCTGTGCAGAAGGCACAGCCATTTTGATTGTTTACACACAGCAGCCATCTTGGATATTTAAAGTGACCGAGGGCGCAGCCATTTTGAATGTTTACAGCAGTGGCCATTTTGGATATTTAAAGTGACCAAGAGTACAGCCATTTTGAATCTTTACAAGTAGCAACCATTTTGGATTTTAAAGTGAGTTTGATTCCAGGGACCTAGGAATAGTCTCTGTCAAGGGCGGCAGGGACATACGAGGGGCTGACAACCGGAAAGGAGAGAAGTGGTGAGTGTATAAGTGCTGCCCACTAGCAAATAGAGGAGCACAGCACAGTACTCTGCTTGTGTAGATAACATACAAACAAAACAAAGGAAACAAAAATCATGGGCAAGTAACTCCAACATACAATCACCCATGAAATATAAACACAAAAAGGTCACAATGCCTCACAGACAACAGAGCATCACAGTCCACACAGAGAAGCAAGATAAAGCAGGAAAGACAAGGGTCTAGGATATAGACCCAAAACACATCTCTGAGGAAGACACAACATTGGAACCCCCTGATAAGGAATTCAAAAGAATTATATTTAGGTATCTTCAACTAATTGAGAGACAGATCAAAGAAACCAGAAAAAAACCCTGAACAATTTCTAAAGACAATATACAAATGACAAAATAAATGAAAAATTAGAAATGCTACAAAATCTACACAAAGAAATCCAGAAGATTAATACTAAATTTTCAGAAATAGGTAAGACATTGAATGGGCAGAGGACCAGAACTAAATCAATGGAAGACAGAATTAGGGAGATTGAAAGTAAATACCTAAACACTTCTTTGGAAAGGGCTAAATCAGAAAAAAGAGCAAAACAAAATGAAGAAAGCCTAAGGTTCATGTGGGATACCATCAAAAGGAATAACTTATGTGTAATCGGGATTCCAGAACAGGAAGACACAAATAAAACCACAGAGAAAACGGTCAAAAATTTGTTGGAAGAGAATTTTCCTGTATGATGAAATATAAGAATATATCCATTCAGGAAGTCCAACAAACCCCACACAGGATGGACCCCAAAAGAAAATCACCCAGACATATCATCATCAAACTTACCAAAACCAAAGACAAAGAAAGAATCATGAGAGCAGCACGGGAAAAACAAAAAGTTAC
>NW_006921970.1:37418-58033 GCF_000298275.1 Orycteropus afer afer | reverse complement strand
TGATGCTTTTGAGTTGTGGTACTGGTGAAGAATACTCAAAGTACCATGGACTGCTAAAAGAGCTAACAGATTGGCCCTGGAGGAAGTGAAGCCAGAATGCTCCTTGGAAGTGAGAATGTCCAGACTTCGTCTCACCTATTTTGGTCATGTTGTCAGAGGGGACCATTCCCTGCAGGATGTCATGCTTGGTAAGGTGGAGGGTCGACGAAAGAAGGGAAGGCCTTCAATGAGATGGATTGACATGCTGGCTGCGATGATGGGCTCAAGTATAGCAAGGATCATGGAGCTGGCGTGGGATCGTGTGGTGTTTCGTTCTGCTGTGCACAGGGTTGGTAGGAGTTGGAAACGACTTGACGGCACCTAACAGCAATGACAATCCCTAGTACCAATGCATGTAACTTTGGTAAAAGAGTATTTGAAGATGTTATCACTTAACATAAACTAATAAGGGAGTTGAGTAGGTCTTAATCCAATCTGAACGTGTCTATTAATAAGGAAAACAGATACAGAGGGACAGAGGCAAGAGGACCATATAATAAGGGAGTTATGAGGCAGCTGCAACCTGAGAAATGCCTGAGGCTACAAGAAGGTGAAAGAGACAAGACATGATCCTCAAAAACTTTGGACTAATTAATACCCCTCCCCTTCCTCTATTTTTTCCCTCACCCATGTCAGATAATGACTAAGAAATGTTGACCTTAATGCATTTGACTATTCAGGACATTTTACCTAAGAGAGAAGATACATTATGTGTCTTTTTGTGTCTGGCTTATTTCACTTAGTATGTTTCCAAGGTTCAACCATGTTGTAGCACTTATCTGGAAGTCATTTTTCTTTATAAATGAATTATATTTTATTGCATGTATATACCACATTTCATTTGTCCATTCATCTGTTAACAGATATTGTATTCGTCTTTATATTAATACATATGTTGAATTGTTTCTACCTTCTGGCCACTGCGTATAGTACTGCAACAAAGGGTGGTGTACAACTATCTATTTGTGTTCTTGCTTTCAATTGTTTGAGATACATACTTAGGAATGTATTTTCTGGTAATGGCATAATAATGACCACAAAGACCAATGGAATAGATTGTTGTTGTTGTTATATGCTGTTGAGTCGGACCCAACTCATAGCGACCACTCCTTGGGTTTCCGAGGCAGTATCACTACGGAAGTAGACTGCCCCATCTTCCGTCCGAGGAGTGGCTGGTGGGTTTGAACTGCTAGCCTTCCAGTTAGCAGTCAAGTCCCTTAGCCACTATGCTACCAGAGCTCCCCATGGAATAGATAGAGAACTCAAAAATAAACTAATACATCTATGGCCAACTGATTTCCAGTAAGTGCATTAAGTCTATCCAATGGAAAAGAATATATTCTCTTCAATAAATGGTGCTGGGACTACATCTCTGCATGCAACAAAAAAAGGTTGTTTCCCTCCCCATATAATATGTAAAAATTAACTCAAAATAGATCAAAAACCTAAACGTAAGAACCAAAACCATAAAACTCTTTAAACACAGGAATAATGCTTCCTGACCTAGTTTCAATGGTTTCACAGACATGACAACAGAAAAACAAGAAACAGAAAACAGATAAATCCGATTTCATCAAAACTAAAATCTTTTGTGCACTAAAGCACTTTATCAGAAAAGTGAAGAGACAATGTATAAATGGAAGAAAACATTTAGGAACCCTTTATCTGAAAGGGTTAAATATCCAGACTATATAAAGAATTTCTATAATTCAACAACAAAAAGACCAAAAAAAAAAAAAAAAATTAATGGGCAAAGGACTTAATAAATATTTCACCAAAGAAAATATACAAGAGGCCAATAAGCACATGAAAAGATGCTTAATCTCATTAGTCATTCATTGTTGTTAGCTGCCACTGAGTAGGCCTCTGACTCATGGCAACCCCACGCATAATGGAAGGTAATGTGGCCTGGTCCTGTATCATCCCCACAATTGGGTGTAGATCACACTGATGTGACCCATAGGGTTTTAACTGGCTGATTTTCAAAAGTAGATCAAAAGTCCTTTCTTTCTACTGTCTTAGTCTGGAAGCTCTGTTGAAACTGACTTAGCATTACAGCAACATGGCAAGCCTCCATTGACAGACAAGTGGTGGCAACATATGAGCCTGCACAGGTCAGCAATCAGACAAAAGTCTTCCACATGAAAGGAAGGAATTCTACTACTGAACTACCACTGCTTATCCATTAATGCCATTAGAAAAATGCAAATGCAAATAAAAATAATGATATACTACTTTAACACGACTAAACAAACAAAAAAAACCCAAACTCACTGCCATCAAAGTCTATTCCAACTCGTATTGACCCCCATTGGGTTGTCAATCTCTGTGGAAGTAGATCACCCCATCTTCCTTCTGCAGAGTTGCTGGTAGGTTTGAGCCACTCACCTTCTGATTTGCAGCCAAATGCCTTATCCATTATGGAAAGAGTTATCAATAGTGGATAAGAGTGGATAGAGTTATCCACTATGGATAGAGTTCCTTTACCCCTACTAGAATGGCTATTATTAGAAACACAGAAAATAACAAGTGGAACCTTTGTCCACTGCCGGTGGGACTGTAAAATGGTGCAGTCACTACAGAAAACAACTTAGGAGTACCTTAAAAAGTTAAACAAAGTTGATTTTATTTTATGTAAAACTAGTAAAATGTATGTAAGCTCTCTGCTTGAAAATCTTTAGTTTCAGGGGTGCCTGACTTTGTTTTACATGTGAAATTTAGAGGCGAGTTAGTTTGGCAGCCCTTAGGCACTCACCACCTACCTCCTGGTGGGTGTGATACAGAATGAGAGTGTGTGCACAGATCTCTGTTAGCTGTTCATGAAGAGCAGCTGAGGGTGAAATGGACTGGTATAGGCTACCGTCTATCACTGATCAGTTGGTGCAGAAGCAAGTAGTGGCCCTCACTCAGTGGGCTGGGCTGCAGAAGGTACAGATGTGGGTGGGTCATGTGGGCATGGTTGCTGTCTCTCACCAGTTGGAGAAAAAAAAATCAATTAAAATGCTAAAAAAATAAAAACAGAAAGGACAAACAAATAGCAACAACTGCAGAAAAAATGAAAAAGGAATAAATTAATAAATGAAAAGAAAAACTAAAAAAAGGAAAGGACAAAAAGAAAAAGAAAAAAAAAATACCTGGAGATCGGAGAATAAGAGAAGACAGAAAGAGAAAAAAGAATGAAGAAAAACAAAACAAAACAAAACAAACAAACAAAAAACAAGGGATGGGATGAATACAAAGATGGAAGGAAAGAAAAAAGGAAACCAGTAAAAAGAAAAAAAAAAGCAAGAACGAGGGAAGAGAGAGAAAAGAAAAAATATAAAGAAAGGAAGTCAAGGAAGGGAAAAAGAATAATTTAAAAAAAACAAACAGTGGGGACAGGGCACATGGACTCTGTTTCTGCTGGCCAAGCAGTCAATAAGAAGCAGGACACCTGGTTCTGGTACTAGTTCCTGTCTGCCTGGAAGGGAACTGGGGTCAGGGCAAATGACCTCAAAAGAGTTCCTGCTGACCCAAACGGTGGTGGAAGCAAGGCACGTGGTTCCAGGAGGAATTTCTGCCTGCAGCTGTGGATAGGGTATTTGGTCTCAAAAAGTTCCTGCTGTCCCAAAAAGGGCTTGCCATAGGGCACCTAGATCCAGCAAAAGTTCCTGCCAGCCCAAGATGCTGCTGATAGCAGGGTGACTGATCTAGGAGCTAGTTCCCATCTATGCAACAGTCAACTTGGGGCAGGGCACCTAATTTCAGACTAGTACCTGGTGATGCAGACAGTACTGGGGGGTAGGCTCCTTGAGCCAGAAAACATTCCTGCCACTCCAAAAGATGATTTGGAACAAGGCACCTGTTTGAGATGAAGTTCCAGTCAGCTCAAAAAGCAGCTGTGGAGAGGGTTTCTAGTCCCAGAGAAAATTCTTGCTATTTCAAAAGACACCTGGGAGCAGAGTCTTGTTTGCAGAACATTAGTTCTTGCCATCTCAAAGCTGACTGGATGTTAGGTACCTCATCTCAGAAAAAATTCTTACAGGCACAAATGGTGGCTGGGAACAGGACACCTAGTACTGGTACCAATTCATGATGGCCAGAAAGCAGATGGTGGCAGGGTGCCCAGACCAGGATGGAATTCCTGCCAGTCAGAAGGAGGGGAGAGGTGAGGGATAGCTGCACACCCATTCCCCTTGAGAGTGTGAGGTACAAGGGTAACAAGGCAAATATAGCACCTTTCTAGTTGCCAGCCTCCAGTGCAGTTGCCGGTGCTGTCCTTGGTAAGCAAAGCCTATTGTTAGGTTGCTGCCTGGATCCAAACACTGCCTGCAAATATTCAAAATGGCTGAAATGGCACCCTCAGGAAAGCCGACAGTCCACATGTATTTTTGTCTCTTCATTCACTGTTTTTATTCAGGTTCTTCTACAAAACAAACAAACACACTGCCATCAAGTCGAACCCAACTCACAGTGACCCCTCCTTGGCTTCCCAAGGCGGTATTACTATGGAAGTAGATTGCCCAACCTTCCGAAGAGTGGCTGATGGGTTTGAACCACCAGGTTTCTGGTTAGCAGTCAAATGCCTTAGGCACTATGCCACCACTGTTATTGTTGTTATGTGAATCCACTTCATTATCCTTCCCTTTGAAGCTCAGGGTTCCAGGATTATCTTCTGTATTTGCTTCAATTGTTTTCTCTCATTTCTTTCTCATAAACAATCTATGAAGCTTATCTGCCTATTCTGCCATCTTGCTGGAAGGTAAAAGGCAGCATACTCATGACAAAATATAAGTTTGGCCAACAATATTTCTCCATTCTTATTTGTATGTCCTATAAGAATGCCCATATAGATATAATAGAGCTAACAGGGCAAAGTTATGTTAACTTCTTAGCCACAGCCAAACATCTTGAAGGAGAGTTGCTGGGCCCATGGGCTGGACCATGGTTGCAGGGGACGTCAAATTCAACTGGCATAACATACTACACAAAAACATCATTACATATCCTACTTCAGTGAGTAGCGATTGGGGTTTTAAAAGCTTGAAAGCAGCCATCTATGATGCACTAATTAGTCATTCCTCTTCCAGAGCAAATAAGAATGAAGAAAATCAAAGACACATGGAAACAACTAGTCCAAAGGACTAGTGAACCAGGGAAACCTTAGCCTACATGAGTCTGACACCAGAAGAATTAGATGGTGCCTGGCTATCACTTTCAGCCACTTGGAAAGGGATCAGTATAGGAGGTCCTGAATAGAATGGGAAAAAAATGTGGAACAAAACTCAAAATGATCAGTAACAAAAGGATTACTGGTCTCACAGAGACTGGTAAAACCCCCAAGAGTATGGCCCCAGGTTATCCTTCAGGCCTGGAACTGAACTCACTCCCACAACAGGCATATAAGGTGAAGATTTATGCCAGGTAAGTAGACTCCCTAGAACAATCAACTGTGGAAGATCAGAAGGGCAGTAGTGCACAGGGAGAGAGCTCAGAGGGTAAGAATGCATATGAAAGAAGACAGAGTGAAAAGGTAATCACAGGAAGTAAGAAAGGAGCTGTTACATTACAGGGATTGGAATCAATGTCATGAAACAAAATGTATATGGACTATTGTATGGAAAATGAATTTGCTCTGTAAACTGTCACCCAAATCACAATTTAAAAAATAATAAATAAGCTTGCGTGCATCCACCTAAGATGCAACAATTGGTCTCTCTTCATCTAGAGCCAAGAAGAATGAAGAAAATGAAAGATGCATGGAAACAGTTAGTCCAAGGGACTAGTGGACAATGCAAACTTCAGCCAACATGACTTTGAGACCAGAAGAACTAGATGATGCCCAGCTACCACTGTCAACCACTCAGAAAGAGATCAAAATAATCCTGGGAGAAGAACAAAACTCAAAATCATAAAAAAGACCAGGTTTGCTGGTCTGATAGAGACTGGTGAAATCCCTTAGACTATGGCCCCAGTCACCATTCAGGCCTGGAACCGAACTCACCCCCGTGGCTTCCAGCCAGACAATGGACAGGCCTGTAAGATGAATAGGAGCTCTGGTGGCATAATGCCTAAAGTATGTGACCACTAACCAGAAGGCTGGTGTTTCAAACTCATCAGCCACTCCTTGGAATGAAAACCGGGCAATCTACTTCATAGAGATACCGCCTCAGAAACCCAAGGAGGGGTTGCTATGAGTCAGATTTGATTTAACGGCAGTGAATTTGGTTTTGTAAGGTGAACATTTATACCAGGTAGGTACACTCCTTAGAACAATCAACCATGGAAGATCAGAAGGGCAGCAGTTGTACAGGGTGATAGGTCAAAGGTCAAGAACGGATAGTAAAGAAGACACAGGGGAAAGGTAAACACAGGGAGGAACTGGGAAGAGAGCTGTTATATTATGGCAATTGCAATAAATGTTATGCAAAATGTGTATGAACTGTTGAACGGAAACTGAATTTGCTTTGTAAACTTTTACCCAAATTACAATTTTTTTTAAAAAGGCCTAGTGATCAAAATCTCAACATAAAGAAAACAAAAATCCTCACAACTGGACCAATGAGCAGCATCACAATCAATGGAGAGAAGATTGAGGTTGTCAAGGAATTCACGTTGCTTGGTTCTACAATCGATGCCAACGGAAGCAGCAGTCAGGACATTAGATGACGTGTAGCATTGGGAAAGTCAACTGCGAAGGAACTGTTTCAAGTGCTGAGGAGCAAGGATATCTCCTTGAGGACTACGGTGCGCCTGACACAAGCCATGATATTTCCAATCGCCTGGTATGCATGTGAGAGCTGGACAATGAATAGGGAAGACCGAAGAAGAGTTGATGCTTTTGAGTTGTGGTGCTGGCGAAGAATGCTGAAAGTACCGTGGACTGCTAAAAGAACTAACAGATCTGTCCTGGAGGAAGTGCAGCCAGAATGCTCCTTGGAAGCAAGAATGGCCAGACTTCGTCTCACCTATTTTGGTCATGTTGTAAGAAGGGACCATTCCCTGGAGAAGGATGTCATGCTTGGTAGGGTGGAGGGTCGACGAAAGAGGGGGAGGCCTTCAGGGAGATGGACTGATACAGTGGCTGCGATGATGGGCTCGAGTATAGCAGGGACTGTGGGGCTGGCGCGGGATCGGGCAGTGTTTCGTTCTGCTGTGCATGGGGTCGCTATGAGTTGGAAACGACTCGACGGCACTTAACAACAACATAACAACAACAGTGATCAAAAAACAAAAGAAAAAAACAGAATGTGCTTTCATTTTTTCCTTAGCAAAACTGTAGTTTTTTGAGTCTCCCAGCCTACAAGGCAAAACTTCATGATCTATAACTTGCAAAATAAGTATAGGCTTTTTTTTTTCTCTCTCTTTTTTTTTTAAGGTGATCATGTAAGCCAGACAATAATACCAGAAAATATTGTTGTTAAGTTCCATCCACTCTGCTCTGACTCACACCGATCCTATGTACAACAGAACGAGAACCTGCCCAGTGTGTGCCATCCACACAACACTTGCTATGCATGAGCTCATCATTGCAGCAACTATGTAGATCCATCTTGTTGAAGGTCTTCCTCTTTTTCACTGACCCTCTACTTTACCAAGTATGATATCCTTTTCCAGGGACTAATCTCTTCTGACAATGTGATGACCAAAGTAGGTGAGACGAAATCTGTCAATCTTTGCTTCTAAAGAGCATTCTGGCCACACTTCTTCCAAGACAGAATTGTTTATTCTTCTGGCAATGTGTGAAATTTTCAGTATCCTTTGCAACACTATGATTAAAGGTATCAACTCTTCTTTGATCTTCCTTATTCATCTTCCAGCTTTCACATGCATATGAGGTGACTGAAAATACTCTGGGTTGGGTTACCAAACCCCAAAAACAAACCCACTGCCATAAAGTCAATTCTGACTCATAGCAACGCCCAATTGGGTTTCCAAGGTGGTAAATCTTTATGGATGTAAAATGCCCATCTTGCTTCTGCGGAGCAGCTGGTGGATTTGAACCACCAACCTTCTTGGTAGCAGTGAAATGCCTCAGGCATTATGACATCGGAGCTCCTTATGGCTTCAGGTAGGCACACCGTAGTCTTTAAAGTGAAACCTTGGCTCCTTAATACTTTCAAGAGGTCTATTAAGGCAGATTTGACCAGTGCAATACTCCATCTGACATCCTGACTGCTACTTCCACGGGTATTAATTGTGGATCCAAGTAAAATGGAATCCCTAACAGCTTCATTCTTTTCTCCATTTATTGTGATGCAAAATATTCATCCAGTGTTGAGGACTTTTGTTTTATGTTGAGGTGTAACCCACACTGCACACTGTAATCTTTAATCATAAGTGCTTCAAGTCATCTTCACTTTCAGCAAGACTTTGTCATCTGCATATTGCAGGTTGTTAATGAGTCTCCTTCCAATCCTGATGCCATATTCTTCCCCGCAAAGGCCAACTTCCCAGATTACTTGCTCAGCAAGTATGGTGAAAGGAGACAACCTTGATACACACCCTTCCTGATTTGAAACTATGCAGTATCCCCTTGTTCTGTTGGAATGACAGCCTTATGGTCGATGTATAGGTTCCTCATGAGCACTTAAATGTTCTGGAATTCCCATTCTTCTCAATGTTATCCATAATTTGTTGTGATCCACACAGTTGAATGTTATGCATAGTCAATAAAACACAGGTAAACAGTTTTCTGGTATTCTACGCTTTCAGCCAAGATCCATCTGATATCAGGAATGATACCCTCGTTCCACGACCTTTTCTGAATCCAGCTTACAGTCCCCAAAGCTTTAGTTCAACCACCTTAAGGTCATTAAGGTCAGCTCTACTTTGAGAAGGCAGCTCTTCCTAAACCATATTTTGAGTGTGTTGAATCTTAGGGGCTCTCTTCCAACACTGTATCAGACAATGTTACACTGCTATTCATAAAGTCTTCCGGTAATACATCAGACAGTATTTCACTGCCATTCATAAGGTTTTCAGTGGCCAACTTTTTCAGAAGTGGAAGGCCCTGTCCTCCCTCCCAGATTTAGTCTGGAAGCTCTGCTGAATCCTGTCCACCATGGGTGACCCTGCTGGTACTTGAAATACTGGAAGCATAGCTTCCAGCCTCACAGCAAGATGCAAGCCAGTACAATAAACTGGCAGGCAAGTGGTGGGACTATTCTTTTGCTCACCGATATACCTGTAAGGTGTTCTGGTGGCACAGTGCCTAAGGCATTTGACTGTTAGCCAGAAGGCTGGCGGTTCAAACCCATCAGCCATTCTGCAGAAGGAAGACTGGGCAATCTACTTCCGTTAAGACTGACCACCTCGGAAACTCAATGGGGGTCACTATGAGTTGGGATTGACTTGATGGCAGTGAGTCTGGCTTTTTTTCAGTTATATATTTGTAGTTTTTCAAGTGAATAAAAACTTAAAATCCATGCTATAATAAGAATTCTACAGAAAGATATTACAAATAATATTCAGTAAGTCAATATCCTGACTTCTTGTTCAGGGGCCTGAGACATTCTGTTCACCTTTATGGAAGGTTCTTGACTTTCTTCATATAATTTATTCCTATCATTCCTTCAGAGTTCAGCTTATCCAGCAAATTTTCCGACTTCCCAGACCAGGTCAACGTCCATGTGACACTCTAATTACACACTGTAATTTTCTCAGAACTGCTATTATATAATAGTGTAAATGCTTGTTTAGTATCTCTTACTTTTGTACGGTCTTTAAGCTCAGAGACTTATCTATCTTATTTTCTCCTTTATCTTAGAACCAAACACAGAGGTATATGGAATGAAAGAACAAATAATTATGGAATAATTGTTAGAGGGAATTTCTGGCTTAAGTATTTATTTAAATAAAATAGAATACTATTACAGGTTGGGCAATCTACTTCCGTAGCGATACTGTCTCAGAAACCCAAGGAGGGGTCACTATGAGTCGGGGCCGACTAGACGGCACATAACAACAACAACAACATCAGAGATTTATTATTCTTTTAACAGAACCACCATGTTGGTATTTCTCTATTTTTAAGTTATACTTAACAACAGAATTTTTTTGTTAAAGTAAATTCAAGTAACGCAGAAAGTTTTCTTTTTAAAAATATTATTTAAAACTCTCAATGATAATTTATTTTGCTTAACCTGGCACTGTCCTTCTTAGATTAAATTTGTTTATAACATTATCCTTTTTCACGTACAATAGTAAAAAAAAAACGGGCTAGTAAGCAAGGAAATGGAAGTAAACAAATGACATCATAAATAAATAAAGAGTACTTTTGAAAGGTTTAAGAGAACACCTTCACATAGCAATCCAAAAGTTTAAAATGTGACAAAAATGAAAAGGAATGTAAAATCCCAAGAAGGCAATGAAAACAAAAGTAACATTTAGTTACAAATCACCTGTGTTTTATAATATTTATTTTAATTTTCCTCAAAAGTCAGTAGAGTGTAAGTTGAAACTGTTGTGATGGCCTACAAATGAACATATAAAATTATTCTTCATAGTGTGTTATCTATTACTGTTGTCTACTTAACCAGCACTCTTCCACATTACCTCTCATACACTTATTGAGAAAACTGCTTATCATTCCAACATTTCTATGATTTTGGAAGGGTTGCCAATCCAGTATCCTCTTCTCCTATAGCAGTGGGGTAGGTCTGTCACCAGACTAAACTAAAACCCCTATCACATTCTCCTCAGCAGTGATCAGTCCAGATGTTGGGCTCATAATACCAGCTCAGTCATAGTTTATCCCAAGATATTTCTAGAATTGGAATTGAGAGGAAGGTTTTTCTTTTCACTTGTGAATAACTAACCTTAAACCAAGAACTATCAGCAGCTCTGAAAGAATGAAGCCAAAAGAGGAAATAGGGAAAGGGAGCAAAGAGATCTAAATGGTATGTTATTCTTTGGATCCAGAAAATCCTGAAACTAGTTCCACTCCTTGCTTTTCCATGGTTGAGTTATCTAATAAATCTCTCCCTACAGCCCCGCTTTGTACTTTACTTTAAGATTATCAGTTAAAATAAAAAAATCCTAATACATGTGCCATATTCATTTAGGCATCACAAAATACCTTTTAAAGTAATACGTATTTTTAAAAACTAGCTTGCTCTTACAAATGTAAACATTCCTTATATTTCCTATAGGGAGCTCTGGTGACATAGCGCCTAAGGCATATGACTGCTAACTAGAAGGTTGGCAGTTCAAACCCACTAGCCACTCTGAGGAAGGAAGGGCATTCTACTTCCATAAAGATTTACCACCTCAGAAACCCAAAGGGGGTTGCTATGAGTTGGAATCAGCTCGATGGCAATGAGCTTCCTGTTTTTGTTTTTTTTTTGGTTTTATTTCCAAATCAAACCCAACACACTGCCACTGAGTTGATTCTGACTCGTAACAACCCTACAAGACACAATAGAAATGCCTGCCCCGTAGGGTTTCCAAGCCTGTAAATCTTTATGAATGCAAACTGCCCCATCTTTCTCCCATGGAGCATCTGGTGGGTTTGAACCGCTGACCTTTTGGTTAGCAGCCAAATGCTTTAGCCACTGCATTACTAGAGCTCCTTCCCTATATTTATACAACTTTAAATATAGAGAAATCAACTTTTAAAGAAGCACAATGTACATACACCATTTTATATATATATACACATACGTACATAGGAGCTCTGGTAGCATAGTGCCTAAGGCACTTGACTGCTCACCAGAAGGCTGGTGGTTCAAACCCACCAGCCACTCCTCGGAAGGAAGGTTGGGCAATCCTACTTCTGTAGTGATACTGCCTCGGAAACCCAAGGAGGGGTCACTATGAGTCGGGGCCGACTCGACGGCAAACAACAACATATGTATACACACACACACACATGTATCAAAAAACATATAATTCATATAAGTGAAATCAATATATCTTCAAGGTTTAAAAATATTAAATGTATAGAAGACTTCAGGTCTAACACTGGTCTAACTCCCTACAGTTAACTTTCAATATTTTTAATAGCTGCTAATAATAAACTGGCACAAGTATTTCTTCATTTAACAATTTTAATATTATTGCTTGACTCCTTACCAACACAGAGACAATTTAACTCCTCATATTACCAACACCACTTCCCAATATTTTCTCATTATTATTTCCCACATTATTTATTTCTGTCACTTTACTTACACCTTTCTTCATGGTCTCATCTACTAATGACACTACATTTTGTAAAATAAGAATTGGAGGACATTAGTGGCTCTGTTCTCTTTCAACTCTCAACTTCCATAAAATATTCCCTCTCTTACGTAATTATACTTTGTCTAAAAGTTTAATAAGTTAATAAACACTATTTACATTAAGACAACATTCAGTATACATCTAAGCAATTTCCTTTGGGAGCTCTGGTGGCATAGTGCCTAAGGCATTTGACTACTAACCAGAAGGCTAGTGGTTCAAACCCACCAACTGTTCCTCAGAAGGGTGGGCAATGTACTTCCGTAGTGATACTGCCTTGGAAATCCAAGGATAAGTTGCTATGAGTCGGATCCAACTTCATGGAAGTGAGTTTGGTTTTGGTATATGTCTTTTCTTGTCCAGATTACTTTTAATTTTCTTGGAGTTTCTAGTCGTCTTTTTATTTCTTTTACGTGTTTCCTTTTATCATTATCTTAAATGTTCCCAATATTCAAGGTGAGTCTCAAGTCTCCATTTTTACTAGATAATTCCCTCTAGCGGCCAACATGTCTGTAGACCTACTACCCAACAGTGATCCTGGAAACTCCCTTCCCTGCTATCTTGGGCAAAATCCACTGCTTTCTGAATCCAGTGTCACATTCCTTGTTTTTGTTTGTATACTACAACTCTAAATTTTCTGAAGCACCTGCTCTGATAATATCCTAAGAAAGGGTATGTTGGCAAGTCAATTTTCTAAGTTCTTACATGCCTGGAAATATCTATTCTACTCTCACACTTCACTGATAGTCGAGGTAAGTATAAAATTCTAGATTGAAAGTAATTTCTTCTCAAAATATAGACATACTAGTTCATTATATGAACCATCCAATGTGGCAGTGTGAAGACTGATGCCAATATGACGTTTGTTCCTTTATAGATGACCTAGTTTTTTCTTTCTAGAAAGTGTTTGGATCTGTTTTATTATCATTGATTTTTTGAAATTTCAAAATGATCTACTTACCTGAAGATTTTTTATATCATTATGCTGAAACTTTTGGGCTTTTTCACTCTGGAAGTTCATGAGTTTCAACTCTGAAAATTCTTTTATTATTATCTCTTTGAAAATCTCTGATGTTTTCTCTATGTGCTCTTTTTGGAACTCTAGTCAGTTAAACACTAAACCACCTACATGGAGCTACTGTATCTTTTCTTTACTGATAACGTTCATTCTCTTTGTTGTATTATTTTATATTCAGGATTATTTCTTCAGCTTTACATTCCTACCAAACTTTAAAAGCTCTCTAAAAATACTAATTATGGACTTCCTATTTTACCTTTCAGTTTCTTCTGTTTCTAACAATAAAACTATTTCTTCCAGGAGTTTTTTTTTTTTTTTAACGTTCATTCTCATTGTATGTTTTTCCTGTTGAAAATATTCCTCAAACATCTGATGATTTTTAAATCATCCACTGATATTTAAGAATAAAGCAGTAAGCATCCTATCAGGACCCTGTGTGCATGTCTGGAGTTTAATGGCTGATGGGGTTTTCTTTAGGGTAATTAAGCGATTAGCTGCTGTTGTTCTTGTTGCTTTATCAATTGTTGTTATAGCTGTTGGCTGCCATCCAGGCAACCCCCAACTGTTGGCAACACCATGCATAATGGAACAAAATGCTGCACAGTCCTGTACCATCCCTATGATCAGCTATAACAAGAACTGCTGTGACCAACAGGGTTTTCACTGCCCTATTGATTTTCAGAGGTAGATCACCAGGTCTTTCTTGCATCTTAGTCTGCAAGTTCCACTAAGACCTGTTCAGGACCAGAGCAACACACAATACACAAGCGACTACAGGCAGTGGCTGTGCATGAGGTACACTGGCCATCTCCTGCAGAAAGAGTGAGAATTCTACTACCACTGAACCATTAATGCCTAATGCTCTCTTAATTAGGAACTCTTAAATACCAACATGGAATGGTCTTTGTTCTAGGGTCAATTAATTTATTTAAAAAAAAAAAAAAAAAAAAACTCATTGCCATCGTATCAGTTCCAACTCATAGCAACTCAATTACCTAGAGTGGCTGGTTGGTTTGAACCACCATCACCTGGTTAGCAGTCAGTAATACTGTTTTCCTTACCCTGCCATGGCCTGAAGGCCTGGTGATTAGCCTGAATGGAATATTTCAATCAACTCCTTCATCTACATTCTCTCAAAGTATCTCATTCCCTACTCTTTATTTCTTACTTTGCTCTTTAAATTCTCACCTCTCTAGGATTCTGGGTGGAGGCTCGGGATGGGCAGACTGGCTTCCTCCTATCTTAATCTTATAAACAAAAACAAAAACAAACTCACTGCCGTCAAGTCAATTCCGACTCATAGCAACCCCCATTGGGTTTCCAAGGTGAAAGTACTGAAGTAGATTGCCCCATCTTCCTTCCATGGAGCAGCTGGTGGGTTCGAACAGTCAACCACCTGGCTAGCAGTCAAATGCCTTAGGCACCATGCCACCAGAGCTCCTTCTTATCTTATAAAGCAAGGATAATTTTTTTTTTTAAACTGCTATCCATAGTTTAAGGAGCTTGGTGGCATAGTGGGTAAGACTAGAAGTAGATAAGACCAAAAGGTCAGCAGTTCAAACCCACCAGCTGCTCCACAGGAGGAAGATGAGGCAGTCTATTTCCATAAAGATTTATAGCCTTGGAAATCCAATGGGAGTCACTATGAGTCACAATGACCACAGTGGCAGTGGGTTTGATTTGCTTTGGACTCACAGTTTAATAAAAAAATTTTACAAAATAAGAGTATACACATATAAAAAAATAAATCTATAAAATAAAAGTTTCACAAAATGTATTTATCCCATAAGATATACTCTGATATTTTCTATTGTATTTTTTAATGCTGATCATTGATTTCACAACCTACAACTGAAATTTGGGGCAGGGGATGAGACAAATGAAGTTGTGACTTCCTCTGCTGTATTTCAGTTATCATTGCTCTATCTGCTTCCTATACCTCACAAAATTGTCAAAATCTTCCACCCATTATGATCCTTTCTATTTTCTTTCCACTTTATTTTTTTCCTTTCCTTTTTTACTATACTTTTCATGGGCTACTAAAAATCTTTTCAAATCCATCACCAGTGAGTCAATTTCAACTCATAATTCTATAGGACAGAGTAGAACTGTCACATAGAGTTTCCAAATCTTTATGAAACAAATCTTTAGGAAAGCAGACTGACACATCTTTCTCCCACAGAACAGCTGTTCAGTTGGGTTGGAACCATCAACCTTTTGGTGAGCAGCTGAGCACATTAACACTATGCTACTAGAGCTCCTAGTAGACTCCTATAAAGGAAGAAAAGACACACATGTACTCAATTTGTGATCTTTAACTGGTTTACTGATTTTACAATCATTTTTTAAAACCAGCAGTTTCCTAACCTTTTTCTTGCCTAAACTGATGGCTCCTCTGCTATCATGTCCTAGATTCCTGTATTCTGGGACTTTAAATATTAGAGTTCACCAGGCAATCTAGGGAATTAAAAAGGAAAGTAAAGAACTTATAGTAGGGCCCTAAGATCTGCATATCATTAATTCCATCCTTTTGTAGAGCTAAAAGTAAAATTGTGGTTAAATGTTCCAAATTACATGTAAATAATTAAATGAAGGGGGGGGGGAACCTTCTTTTTGAGGGAAGACTTTAGGAAAAGCTCTTTCTCTGAGGAAATCATCAAAAACCAATTTTTAAATACACTAACAGCAATAATACTTCTATAAAAAGTAAACAGTACTTACAAAGCAAGACTACTCAAAACATATTGTACATGCTCACACTCATCTGGAAATGATGCACTGGCTGACGTAAAACAACAGAGCGCAGTCTGAAGAACCTGAAGCTGTGGCAAAGGGACCTGCCATCTTCCAGCATAATCTTCAACCACCTGAAAGAGAACCAATGCAAGAAGCACATCAGAATAAAAAATGTTTTCAACATCTCCAGTTTAAAAATGTGAGTAACTTACTGGCTAAATTAAAACATTAGTTTACCATGAAAACAAATAATTTAGGATAAAGTTTCTTCTATTATTTTCATATAAAACTCAACTATTTTCTGTGGAAAAAATATATGATATATGGATGACTCTAACTGTTCAATGCCAAATTTTTACCAAGCTTTATAACAAATGCCTCCCAAATCCAGCTTTTCTCAAGCCACTAATCATTAAATTAAAATAGCTAGATGGTAGAATAAGGAGCTCTGGTGGTGTAGTGGTTAAGCCATTTGTCTGCTAAACAAAAGCTCTGTGGATCTAACCCACCAGCTGCTCTCTGGAAAAAAGATGAGGTGGTCTGCTTCCATAAAGATTCACAGCCTTGGACACTCAATGAGGGGTCACGATGAGTTGGAACTAACTTGATGGCAGTTAAGTTTGGTATGGTTTTGGAGATGGGAAAATATAGTAATAAAAGTCGAAGGACTGTGCATTACTATTATTATCATTATTATTTATAAGACTGAACTCTAAGCATTCTGATAATAAACAAGAACTGAGATACAGTGGCATGACAATGATAATTAGAATTTGCATTGCAGGTAATACCTATCCACAGGAAGAAGAAATTAAGAATACTGTCTTGACTCTCTCACTTAATTAGTTTTAAGAATTTGGGCAAGTCATCTACCTTTTCTATGCACTAGTTTCCTCACCATACAATAGAGATAATAATGCTTATCTCACTGTTAAAAGTAAATTGGAATAATTTATAAAAAGAGTATTTTAGAACTATCAAACTGCTATAAAAATGTTAATTATGAACTCTCATATCCTAGACTGCTTGAATTAAAACAATGTATTATATTAACATAACTCATATAAAATAGGGATTGGCCAAATTTGGCCTGCTGTCTATTTCTGCATGATCTTGACCTAAGAATAGCTTTTATTTTTTAATTATCAGGAAAAAAATCAAAAGAATACTATTTTGTGACATAAAAATGGTATGAAATTCAAATTTCAAAATATATGTATATATTAATAAAGTTTTAACAGAATACAGCCAAGTTTATCCATTTATGTATTGTCTATGGCTGTTTTCATACTACAACAGCAGAGTTAAGTAATTGTAACAGAAACCATACAGCTCACAAAACCTAAAGATATCTGATATCTTTACATATTTTTGATGTTTACTGCTGGTAAAATATCTTTACAGAAAAAGCTTGCTGACTCCTAATAACAGCTGGGAAAGTTAGAGTGGGAAAAGCCAAGAATACTCCAGCTCAAAGAACTTCCCACTAATCACTTTCTGTTGGAAGACAATTTTCCATAATCCCTCACATTTCTACAGTTTTTCAAAAGAGGCACTGACTGACTTCATCTTTTCAAGGTTATCTAAAAGAAAAAAATCTTGGACAACAGAGACGATGTCTCCCTCTGGAGCAGGGAGCTGGTTGATTTTCTGTCCTATACTGAGGCACATATTGGGCAGATTTTCTTGCAGTCCATTATAAACGATTAGGGTTCTGAATGCTCCTTGGAAGTGAGAATGGCCAGACTTTGTCTCACTTACTTCGGTCAAACAGTCAGAGACCATTCCCTGGAAAAGGATATCATGCTTAGTAAGTGGAGGTCACCGAAAAAGTGGAAAGCCCTCAACGAGATGGACTGACACAGTGGCTGCAATAGGCTCAGGTATATAGCAAGGATTGTGAGGCTGGCACAGGACTGGGCAGTGTTTTGTTCTGTTGTACATAGGGTCGCTATGAGTCGGGTAGACTCGACCACATCTAACAACAATAACAAAAGCTGTGATGGAAACTCACTAGGAGTATGGCATCCACCTGGGCTGCTTCAGGTCACCTGTGTGGGACTTAAGGAGCAAGGAGAACTTATGTGAACATAAAGCTTATGCTGCTTGCTGTGCCGTGGCCTTTGTCCTTGTCCCAAGAGTCCTGTGTTTTCTGCCAGCATCCATGAAATACTGTGGCAGGCTAACCTGATGGTTTGCAAGTAGGATAAAACCTCAGACCTTTCAGACTTCTTGACAACTCCAAATTGCAATGCCAGATGTCTACCTAGTACATCTCTCCAGTCTTTCTGGGAACATGCACAGATTATAAGTAAGTGAGTAAAGAAAGGAAGGAAGGAAGGGAGGGGAGGCATCATAATGTGATGAATGTGCTCTGCCAGGCCAAAGGGGACTGAGCTACCACATCTTCCATTTTTTCTTTATTTTTCGGTTTATTTTTGGATTTATATTCCAATAGGTAACAAAATACCAAGTAATAATGCTTAAGTTGCTGCAAATAAAAAAATATTATTTCTCTGGATCTTAAAAAACAACTGTTGGTACAATTTTAAATTCTTAAATGTTCTAAAAAACAGATGATTAAGACTAGTAGTTCACCATTAGGGATTGGTAGAAACCCATTTATTCATTTTGAAGAGAAAAATAAACATTACTGTAATGCAGATTTACAGAAATTATATGACTGCTGATAAAATAAGTTATAGCCAAAGGTAGAGGTCAGCCATGGCATCAGAGGAGTTAAAGAAAAGGAGCAAGCTACTGCCAGAGAGAGATAGTGGAATATTCTAATAATCCTACAGCACTCTCTCAGCATTCCCATTTCAGGGGCATATGTTATTGTTGGTGTTACCAGGTGCCTTTGAGTCAGCTCCGACTCATAGAGACCCTATGTACAACAGAACAAAACACTGCCTGGTTCTGTGTCAGCCTCAGAATTCTTGCTATATCTGAGCCCATCACTGAAGCCACTGTGTCAATACATCTCATCGAGAGCCTTCCCCTTTTACGCTGACCTTCCACTTTACCAAGCATGATATCCTTCTCCAGGCAATGGTCCCTTCTGATAACATGGCCAAAATAGGTGAAACAAAGTCTGGCCATTCTCGCTTCCAAGAAGCATTTCAGCTGCACTTTTCCAGGACAGATTTGTTCGTTCTTTGGGAAGTCCATGGTACTTTCACCATTCTTCACCAACGCCACAACTCAAAACCATCAACTCTTCTTTGGTCTTCCTTATTCATTGTCCAGCTCTCACATGCATATGAGGGGATTGAAAATATCATGGCTTGGGTTAGGCACACCTTAGTCTTCAAGGAGACATCTTTGCTGTTTAGCACTTTAAAGAGGTTTTTTTGCAGCAGATTTGCTCAGTGCTATATGTCGTTTGATGTCTTGACTGCTGCTTCCATTGGTGTTGACTGTGGAACCAAGTAATATGAAATCTTTAACGTCAATCTTTTCTCTGTTTATTGTGATGCTGCTTATTGGTCTAGTTGTGAGGATTTTTATTTTCTTTATGTTGAGATGTAATCCACACTGCATACTGAAGTCTTTAATCTTCATCAGTAAATGCTTCAAGTCATCCTCACTTCACTTTCAGCAAGTAAAGTTGTGTCTTCTGCATATTGCAGGTTGTTAATAAGTCTTCCTCCAATCCTAATGCCATATTCTTCTTCATATAGTCCAGCTTCTCAGCATACAAACTGAATAAGTATGATAAAAGAACACAACCCTGACACACTACATTCTTGATTTTAAACCATGCAGTATCCCCTTGTTCTGTTCAAATGACAGCCTCCTGGTCTATGCACAGGTTCCTGATGAGCACAAGCAAGTATTGTGGAATTCCTATTCTTCTCAATGTTATCCATAATTTGTTACAATCCACTCAGTCAAAAGCTTTTGCATAGTCAATAAAACACAAGTAAACACACCTTTCTGGTATTCTTTGCTTTCCACCAAGATCCATCTGAATCTATCCCTCATTCCATGTCCTGTTCTGAATCCAGCTTGTTTATTTTGAAAGTTCCCTGTCAATATACTGCTGCAACTATTTTTTAATTATCCTCAGCAAGATTTTACTTGTATGCGATATTAATGACACTGTTTGATAATTTCCACATTCTGTGGGATCACCTTTCTTTAGAATGGGTACAAATATGGATCTCTTCCAGTCAGTTGGCCAAGTAGCTGTATTCCAAATTTCTTTTGAGTGCCTCTGTATTCCAAATTCCAAAGACAAGGGAGTGCCTCTAGTACAGGATCTGTTTGTTGAAGCATCTCAGTGGGTACTCCGCCAATTCCTGAAGCCTTGTGCTTCGCTAATTCTTTCAGTGCAGCTTCGACTTCCTCCTTCAATACTGTTGAATCTTGATCATATGCCACCTCCTGAAATGGATGAACATCGACCAATTCTTTTTGGTACAATGACGGTGTATTCCTTCCATCTTCTTTTGATGTTTCCTGAATCATTCAATATTTTGCCTGTGGAATCTTTCAGTACCTCAATTTGAGGCTTGACTTTTTCTTCAGTTCTTTCAGCTTGATAAATTCCGAGCGTACTCTTCCCTTTTGATTTTCTAACTCCAGGTCTTTAGACATTTCATTATAGAATTGACTA
>NW_006921970.1:0-13881 GCF_000298275.1 Orycteropus afer afer | reverse complement strand
CAGGGGTCCAAGATTATCTTCTGTGTCTGTGTTAATTGGTTTCCCTTTTCTTTGTTGAAGAGGGTCTGTGCAATCCTTCTGCCTAGTCCACCATCTTGCCCCGCCTCTGCCAGTCCTTGAGATTTTTAAGAACACAAATTCAATCCAAAGCAGTAGTGTTCAGGATTTTATCTGTTTTTGTTTGAAACAAAAACAGCCAATGAATTTTATCAAGTGAACAGATAAACAAGGGTTGTTGTTGTTGTTGTTATGTGCCAGCGAGGCAGCCTGACTCATAGCGACCCCTCCTTGGGTTTCCAAGGCAGTATCACTAAGGAAGTAGGATTGCCCAACCTTAGTTTCCTTTTTATAATACAGGACATGTATTAGGCTGGGTTCCTTAGAGAACTAAAACCAGTGAAATATATAGGTATATAGATAGTTATAGATATATAAAGAAATACCAAAAAAAACAAACTCACTCCTATCGAGTCAATTCTGACTCACAGTGACCCCCTTTGGATTTCTGAGGTGGTAAATCTTTACAGAAGTAGATTGCCCCATTTTCCTTCTGTGCAGCAGCTGGTGGTTTTGAAATGCCAACCTTCTGGTTAGCAGTCAAATGCCTTAGGCACTGTGCCACCAGAGCTCCTTATGAAGAAATATATATATATATATAAAGAGACGGGGAGTGTGATAGTTAAGGGTGTGTGTCAATTTGGCTGGGCTGTGATGCTGTGTGGCTTAGCAGCTGGATATAGTTATTCCCCATGATGAGATTGGGCACTGTGTAATCACCTCCACGGTAGAATCTGCTTTGAGCAGTTAATTAGTTGAAGGAGAGTTTCCTCTGGGGTGTGACTTGCTTCCAGTGTCTAGAGAATGGATCCAGCATTTGGTTCAGCCTTCTTCTCAAGTTCCTGGACTTGAACCAGTGGCCTGCCTTGTTGCCTGATGATCTTGTGATTGTTGCCTTCACAGCCTGTGAGCCAACAATTTGCCATTTTATCTGCCGATCTTGGATTCAGCATCCTCAGCAGCCAACAGCTGCATGAGTCAGGAGAGGCCTCCACATTGCTTCAGTGGGCCTGGAAGGCAGAGCTGAAGCCCAAGTTCAAGGTGACTCCACTCAGCCCTTGGAGCCAGCACTTGAACTCGGACTTCTAGCCTAGTCTTCCCCTAAAGCCAGCTCTCTGAATTCAGACTTCTGGCCTCCTGGACTATAACAGAATAAATTTCTGTGTGTTGAAGCCATTTACCTGTGTTACTTCTGCTATAGCAGCACTAGAGAACTAAGACAGGGGCAGACTGATTTATCTCCAGGGAATGGCTCATGCAGTTGTGGAAGCTGGCCAAGTTTCATTACAAGGGCAGAAGAACCCACAACTGGAAGGTAAGACAACAAGCTTTTGGCTCATGGAGCTGCAGAAACTTACTGCTCAGTTATCTAGTGCTGCTATGACAGAAACATCACAAGTGGATGTCTTTAACAAACACAAGTTTTTTCTCTCACAGTTTAAGAGGTCTGAATTCAGGGCACCAAGTCTAGGAGAATCTGTGTTAGCTCTAGAGGAAGGTCCTTGCTCCTTTCAACATCTGCGGGCGTAGTGTTCCTTGGAGAGCTACATGTGTCTTGACATTAATCTTCCTCTAGGTCTATGAGGTTCTCAGCACAGGGACCCCAGGTCGAAAGGTTCTTCCTTCTTAGTGGTAGTCATATCCCTCTGTGCTCTGCTTGCTTGTTTAATTATTTTCAAGAGAGATTGACTCAATATAAAACCTAATCCAGTGACTATATCTTGGCTCCTTAACACAATGCCTCTAATACTACCTCATTAATATCATAGAGGTTAGGATTTACAACACATAGGATTAATTATATCAGATCACAAAACGGAAGATTACTTAGAATCATGGCCTAGCCAAGTTGACAGTGGACACATACTGTGGGGGGACACAAGTCAATCCACAACACTGGAGAATCCCCAAATCAAAAAGTCAGGCAACAGACTGCTAGCTCATGTTCCCAACAACCAAAAATCAGATGATAACAAGCCAGATTCAGGATCCAGAGCAAGGGAGAGCCTTGCCTGAGGGTGTGGTCTGACTAAGGCTGGGACTTGAGGAAAGGTGTGACTTGAGTCATGCTGTCATGCCATCTCAGAATGGTAAGATAAAAACCACACTAATCTTGCCTCATTAACACATACAAAAAAAAAAAAAAAAAACTTCACTACCATAGAGTCCAATCCAACTCATAGCAACACCATGTTAGGTTTCTGAAGTGGTATCTCTACAGAAATAGATTGCCTAACCTTGGTTCTGAGGAGTGGCTGGTGGGTTTGGACCCCTAGCCTCTGGTTAGCAGTCAAATGCCTTAGGCACTACACCACCAGAGCTCTCTACTAACACATAGAGGTTAGGATTTACAAGACATAAAATAGAGGAAAATTACATTACTATTACAAAATGGAAGATAATTACATCGGCAACACAATTCTGGCATGATTACTAATGGCCCTGACCCTTCAGGATTGAAGGTTTGGGTCACCTCACCAGGCAAAGAATCGTAACATATTGGGAATTGTGGCCTAGCCAAGCTGACACACAACATTAACCATCATCATGTTGTTGTTGTTGTTTTTCAAGTCAGACCCGACTCATAGCGACCCCTCCTTGGGTTTCCAAGGCAATATCACTATGGAAGTAGATTGCCCAACCGTCCTTCCAAGGAGTGGCTGGTGGGTTTGAATCGCCAGCCTTCTGGTTAGCAGTCAAGTGCCTTAGGCACTATGCCACCAGAGCTCCTATATCTGGAATAACAACTGTAATTTGAGTCATCACCTGGTTACTGTCATTGTCCCATGATCCATCTGTTTTATGCACAGTCCAAATAGCAAGCTGAATGGGGATGGGGTAGTAAACACTACACCTACATCCTTCAAGTCCTGGATGGTGGCAATAATCCCTGAAATCCTTTCAGGAATTCAGCATTGCTTTTGGTTTACTATTTCCCTAGGTAGAGGCAGTTCTAAAGGCTTCCACTTGGCCATTCCTATGATAACAACCCTTATTCCACTTGTCAGGAATCCAATGTGGGGGTTCTGACAGTTGCGTAGTATGTGTATTACAATTACACGTTCTGGAACAGGGGATATCACTACAGTATGGATTTGGGGATCCACTGTGAGACAGACCTGAGCTAAGATTCCATTAATAAATAACCTGACCTCCATATGTTTTGATGGTGCACAGTAACATTTTAGGTCTCCTGTAATTAGTGTCAATTCCAAACCAGTGTACAGTAATACCTAATAAGTCTGATTAGTTCCTTTTCTCCAATAAACAGGTCACTCTCATAAAAGGCCATAAATCCCCTTGGGGAAGGCTGGGAAAAAAATAGATTAACCGTATAAATTTTTGGCAGTGCAGTGGGGTCCTTCCTCAATGGGACCTTTTGTTCAAGGGGATGTGGGTCTATAACCTGGCTCAAGTGTAGGAAATGATTGATTGCGAGGCAGTGACTGTTTAATCTGGTAATTTCAAGACTGCCATTTACTTGACCTAGAATTCTTGTTCACTTAACTAGAATTCTTCAGTTTGTACGGGTCAAGTAAATATGTAATAGATTTCACATCTGTTTCACTCCTAGGGCCACCATGACTAAGTAGACAACATCATAATTCCATATAAGTCAAACTATTCTGATTACTGGGAGCTCTGGTAGCATAATGCCTAAGGCACTTGACTGCTCACCAGAAGGCTGGTGGTTCAAACCCACCAGCCACTACTCGGAAGGAAGGTTGGGCAATCTACTTCCGTAGTGATAACTGCCTCGGAAACCCAAGGAGGGGTCACTATGAGTCGGGTCTGACTTGATGGCACATGACAATAACAACAATTCTGATAACTGCATTGACTCTGCTGGCCATAACAGTAACCACCTTCACTTTGTCTTTGTCAATTAAGTACTGCCTCTTGGCCCCAAAAGAGCTCTGGTAGTGCAATACCTAAGGCATCTGACTCCTAACCAGAGGTTGGCAGTTCAAATACACCAGCCACTCCACAGAAGGAAGACAAAGCAATCTCCTGCTGTAAAGATTTACCACCTTGGAAACCCAATAGGGGTCATTTGAGTCAGAATCGACTTGATAGCAGTGGGTTTTTTTTTTGTTCTTGGTCCCTAGAATCATGGGGTCCTATCAGCCCCACTGTACTTAGGTGTCTTTAGTTAGCGCAGTTTCCACTGTCAAATCTTACTTATATTACATAGCAATCACAGCAGTCTCTAAGGATGCTGGGGCTCCCTTCACAAATTTGTTCTTCACAGCTACGGTAAACAGGTGTCCTAGGTGCACTCCATGGCTGGATTTATGTGTTCAATCTGATGAATCTATTCTAACTGCTAATTTCCCTAAGCCTTTTGATACTTTCTTCAGAAGTATACCCAAGGCAGGTCTGGCACTTCAACTTGATTTAGTGCAGGTCATGGCTTAATCCATGCTTCAGTGAACCAACTAAATAAAGTATTAGATGCTTTCTTAACCTCTCAAGCTGAAATACTGATTTAAGAATCTGTGCTTCGTAGGCTCATATCAATAAAGTCAGATTGATCCAACTTTATTTTTATTGCACCATTACATCACCCTTAATAGCCATTCTCACACATATTTTCCAGGCTTCTGTTTGTATATATTAGAAAAGTCATATAGATCTTTTGGAATGTTGTGTACTTCCTTCTGGATCACACTTTCTACTTCACCTTTTGGGGCTCACTGGGACTTAGGTCCAGTTGTGAGTCTAGAAGCAATTATGGAAGGTAGGGATGATTTCTAGGATACATTCAGCAATATTTTTTTAAGACATCTGCTTTAAGTGATGCCCCAGGTGCCATCTCAGAGTCTTCAGGCACAACTGGGTTAATCTCATCAACTGAGGCTGAAAGGGTTAATACTTTACCTGGGAAAGATGTCTTAGTAGACAAAGATGAAGTAACCTCTTTGGATGGGAGGGGTGCTGCTATTGGCAATGGAATTTAGGGGCCCAATGTCCCCC
Source organism: Orycteropus afer afer (assembly GCF_000298275.1). Taxonomy (NCBI): domain Eukaryota; kingdom Metazoa; phylum Chordata; class Mammalia; order Tubulidentata; family Orycteropodidae; genus Orycteropus; species Orycteropus afer. The sequence continues at coordinate 8,847 of NW_006921970.1, read as the reverse complement.
TTTTCCTGAATGTCTGCTGTATGTCTCCATCCCAAGTTTCAGGATCCCATTTCTTCCCAATCAATGCCCTCACTTTAACTTCAGACACCATTCAAGGTTGGGAATTCAACAGGCATTGTGATACAGACATTCTTATAAGACTTCGAGTTTGGTTTTCGGCAATATCAGCTCTGTTACTATAAGAAAGAAGGTGTTCTTTCAGAACGCAAGCCATAACTTACAGGTCTTTTAGGCGGCACTTGTATTGTGACTCTGAAGCCCTGCACTCATCTCTTTCTTTCACCATTTTGTCTAGCAAGAGCAGGACCAACCAACCAGCTTCCTAGTACTTCTCACTGTGACAAAACTGTAGAGAAGCATCCAGATGTAATCAACCACCTGCAGCCTTGTTTCTCACAAATATTTGATCTATTGATACTGATATTTTGCTTACGTCTATAGGAACCTAATGACATTTATTAGCAATGCCCACTTTACTACTACAAGCAGTTATCAGCACCTTTAAGACTAGCCAGACTTGAGAACCAATTTAGAAAATTCATCCTTACAATTCTATTTTCTGTACAACCACTCTCAGTACCAAATTCTGTCTTAGTTACCCAATGCTGCTATAACAGAAATATAAGTAGATGGCCTCAACAAACAAGAAATCTATTTTCTCAGTTTAAGAAACTAGAAATTTGAATTCAGGGCATCAGCTATGGAAAAAAGCTTTCTCTCTGTCAACGCTGTAGCAAGATCCTTTTATCTTCAGCTACTACTTCCTGGTTCCTTGGAGATCTCTTGTATATCTTGGCATCTATCTTACCCTATCTCTGCTTCTCTGATTTGCTTATTTAATCTTTTTTATATCTCAAAAGAAACTGACTCAAAACACACCCTACACTAATCCTAACTCATTAACACAACAAAGATGTTGTTAGTTACTAAGTGTCATCCAGTCATCTCTAAGTTATAATGACCCCATGCACAGCAGAACAAAATTCCGCCCAGTCCTTAGCCAGCTCCATGATTCCTGCTACACTTGAGCCCATTGCCTCCGCCACCTTGTCAATCCACCTTCCTTCTTGAAGGGCTTCCCCTCCTTTGTTGACCCTCCACCTTACCAAGCATCACATTCCTCTCCAGGGAATGGGCCCTTCTGACAACATAACGAAAGTATGTGAGACGAAGTCTGGCCATTCTCGCCTCCAAGGAGCATTCTGGTTGCACTTCTTCCAGGACAGACCTGTTAGTTCCTTTAGCAGTCCACAGTACTTTCAGCATTCTTCGCCAACAACACACCTCAAAAGCATCAACTCTTCTTTGGTTTTCCTTATTCATTGTCCAGCTCTCACATGCCTATGAGGCGATTGAAAATACAATGGCTTGTGTCAATGCACCTTAGTCCTCAAGGAGACATTTTGCTCTTCAGCACCTGAAAAAGGTCCTCTACAGCCAACTTGTCCAGTGCTATACGTCGTCTGATGTCCTGACTACTGCTTCCATTAGTGTCGACTGTGGAACCAAGCAATGTGAAGTCTCTGACAACCTCAATCTTTTCTCCATCCATCATGATGCTGCTTATAGGTCCAGTTGTAAAGATTTTTGTTTTCTTTATATTGAGATGTAATCCATACTGCAGACTCTATTCTTCAATCTTTATCAGTAAGTGCTTCAAGTCATCTTCGCTTTCAGTAAGCAAAGTTGTATCATCAGCGTATCACAGGTTGTTAATGATTCTTCCTCCAATCCTAATGCCATGTTCCTCTTCATATAGTCTAGCTTCTCAGATTATTTGCTCAGCACACAGATTGAACAAGTATGGTGAAAGGATACAACCCTGACGTACTCTCTTCTTGATTTTAAACCGTGCAGTGTTCCCTTTTTTTGTTTGAATGACAGCCTTCTAGTCTATGTTCTAGGTTCCTCGTGAGTACAATTAAATGTTCTGGAATTCCCATTCTTCTCAATGTAATCCACAATTTGTTATGATCCACACTATCAAATACTTTTGCATAGTCAATAAAATACAAGGAAACATCTTTCTGGTATTCTTTACTTTGAGCCAAGATCCATCTGACATCCACAATGATATCCCTCATTCCACGTCCTCTTCTGAATCCAGCCTGCACCTCTGGAAGTTCTCTGTCAATATACTGCTGCAATCGTTTTTGAGTTATCTTCAGTAAGATTTTACTTGCAGGTGATATTAATGATATTGTTTGATAATTTCCACATTCTGTGGGATCACCTTTTTTTGGAATGGGTACAAATATGGATCTCTTCCAGTCAGTTGGCCAGGTAGCTGTCTTCCAAATCTCTTGGCATAACCAAGTTGAGTGCCTCCAATAGGGCATCCATTTGTTGAAACATCTCAGTGGGTATTCCGTCAATTCCTGGAGCCTTGTTCCTCGCCAATTCCCTCAGTTCAGCTTCAACCTCTTCCCTCAATACTATTGGTTCCTGACCGTATGCCACCTCCTGAAATGGATGAAGACTGACCAGTTCTTTTTTGACTCTGTGTACTCCTTCCATCTTCTTTTGATGCTTCCTGCATCACTCAATATTTTGCCCACAGAATCTTTCAATATTACAACTTGAGGCTTAAATTTTTTCCTCAATCTTTCAGCTTGAGAAATGCTGAGTGTGTTCTTCCCTTTTGGTTTTCTAACTCCAGGTCTTTGCACATTTCATTATAGTAATTGGCTTTGCCTGTTTGACTGCTCTTTGAAATCTTCTGTTCAGCCCTTTTATCTTGTCATCTCTTCATTTGCTTTAGCAACTCTTAGCTCAAGGGCAAGTTTCAGAGTCTTTTCTGTCATCCATTTTGGTCTTTTCTTTCTTTCTCGTATTTTTAATGACCTCTTGCTTTCTTCATGGATGATGCTCTTGATGTCATCCCACACTTCTTCTGGTTTTTGGTCAATGGTGTTCAATGCATCAAATTTATTCTTTAGATGACCTCTAAATTCAGGAGGGATATATTCAAGATCGTATTTTGGCTCTCGTGGACTTGTTTTGTCTTCAAGTTGTACTTGCATATGAGCACTTGATGGTGTTATTCCACAATCAGCTCCTGGCCTGGTTGTGGCAGAAGATATTGAGCCATTCCATAGTCTCTTACCACAGATGTAGTCAATCTGATTCCTGTGTACTCTGTCTGGCAAAGTCCACATGTATAGCCGTCGTCTGCGTTGTTGAAAAAAGGTATTTGCAATGAATAAGTAGTTGGTCTTCCAAAATTCTATCATGAGATCTCCAGCACTGTTTCTGTCACCAAGGCCAAATTTTCCAACTACCAGTGATTCTTCTTTGTTTCCAACTTTCGCATTCCAATCACCAATGATAAGCAACACACCTTGACTGCATGTTTGGTCAATTTCAGCCTGCAGAAGTTGATAAAAGTCTTCAATTTCCTCATCTTTGGCTTTGGTGATTGGTGCATAAATTGAATAATAGTTGTTATTAACTGGTCTTCCTTGTTGTTGTTGTTGTTGTTATGTGCCGTCGAGTCGGACCCGACTCATAGCGACCCCTCCTTGGGTTTCCGAGGCAGTATCACTGCATATGGCTATCACCCTATCACTGACAGCACTGTACTTCAGGACAGATCTTGAAACATCTTTTGTGATGATGAATGCCACGCCATTCTTCTTCAATTTGTCATTCCCATTCCCAACATAGTAGATCACATGGTTGTCTGATTCAAAATGGCCAAAACCGGTCCATTTCAGCTCACTAATGCCTAGGATGTCAATCTTTATGCATCCTATTTCATTTTTGACAACTTCCAATTTTCCTCCATTCATACTTCGTACATTCCATGTTCCGATTATTAATGGACATTTGCAGCTATTTCTCAATTTAAGTCATGCCACGTCAGCACATGGAGGTCCTGAAATACTTAGTTTATCCATATCATTAAGGCTGATTCTACTCTAATGAGGCAGCTCTTTCACAGTCCTATTTTGAGTGCCTTCCTATCCAAGGGGATAGTCTTCCTGAACTGTGTCAGACAATGTTTCCAAGCTATTCACAAAGTTGCCCAGTAATGTATCAGACAGTGTTTCTCTGTTATTCATGAGGTTTTCCCTGGCCAATTTTTGAGAAGTGGATGGACTCCTCCTTCTTCCTAGTCTGTCTTACTCTGTAAGACTAAGTTTTCTGCGTTGAAACCTGTGCATCATGTTCAACTCTGCTGGCGTCTGAAATACCAGTGGCACAGCCTCAAGCCTCACAGCAACGTACAAGCCTCATGGGATGACAAACTGACAGGCAAGTTTGTCTCCCTTAGCTGCTGGAAACCTCTGCACCCTCCTCTTATCTAACTCCTACCTGAAACCTGCCACTCTGTGGTCCCTGACCACTCCTGGTCCCTCCCTTTCCTGGTTCTAGGGTCTTGGAGCCTAACCTTGCTACCCAACCCTTTTCACATGGATATCCTGCCACTCCTGAGGTCCCCAAGGCTGCTCCTGGGCCCTCCCTTTCCTGGTACTAGGGGACTTGGGGCCTAGCCTTGCCTCTCACCTCTTTTAACCTGGATATCCTGCCACTCCTGAGGCCCCCAAGACCACTCCCTGGTTCCTCCCTTTCCTTGCCCTAGGGGGCTTGGGGCCTAGCTTTGCCTCCTGCCCCTTTTTACCTGGATATCCTGCTGCTACTTTATCTCATAACAATGACAGCCCATTACAAACTGGGATAATGATCACAGGCATAGAGGTTAGGAATTACAATACATATTTTTGAAAGTTGGAAGGAAGGTTGGGCAATCTACTTCCTAGTGATACTGCCTCAGAAACCCGAGGATCACTATGAGTTGGGTCTGACTCAATGGCACATAACAACAATGACAACATTTTTGAAAGACACAATTCATCCCATAACAGGGCATAAACCACTTTCTTAGGCTGAGCCAGAATTATGACATATTCAAGAGACAAAACAGGAAATTTAAAAGGCCTGTGCCTCAAACACTAACTCTAGGTATCATACTTCCTCAGTCTCAAAAAAAACACTAAATTAGTTAAAAAAAAAAAAAAAAAGATACATTTACAATTTAACATTGGGAGAGTTAGAGAAAAATAAGAGGGCATGTTGAGTAATATGGAATATAGGGATTTCCTTAGTGAAAAAGAGCACTCTTAGAGGTTAACTACACAGAAGGAAAACAGAACCAGAACCAGTTGCCTCTGAGTCACAGAACTAACTATTCTTAAATACGAGATCAGGAAAAATATGGTTATGTTGTTACTAATTACAAAAGAAGGGTAACTGGTTCCAAAGGTACCAGCTGAGGGACAGAAAGTAACTCTTGAGATAAAAATCTGAATAAACCAGAATGGAAATCCAACTATCACAAGATGTGATAGATTTAGAGCAACTAAATAACCACAATTTAAGACTAAGATTAATGAGCTCTGGTGGCCCAGTAGTCAAAGCTTTCAGCTGCTAACCAAAGGTCAGCTGTTTGAACCCACAGCTGCTCTGCAGGAACAAGATGAAGCAGTTTGCTTCAATAAAGATTTCAGCATGGAAACCCCATGGCAGCAGTTCTACTGTGTCCTATAGGGTTTTTATGAGTTGGAATCTACTTGATGGCAGTGGGTTTGGGTTTTCAAAGAATGAGACTGTTATACAAGGTAAAATAAAATCTATATAAATTTGAGAGGTAAAAAACTGGAGAAATTACCTTAAAAATCATTTTCAAGTGTATTTCAACTCAATGGTGGCACAGCATGGTGCCAAAAGGGAACATGCCCCAGGAACTCAAAGTCTGGCCTTGAGAGAGTGAATAAGAAAATACAACACTAAAGAGAAAAAAATTAAGAGGTTATTCCTGGGTTTGAAGTTAGCCTCGTGGTAGGATTTTCTTAAGGAGATGAGAGAGATTAAAATGTTTTCAATAATGATGCTTTTTAATGAACTCAGGACTCTGACTTTTATATCTGACATCTGGGGATCCTATAAGAGATAATTAAGAATATTAAAACCTGAGCCCAAAAGCTAAGAGAAAGGAAAAGGGAGAGAGGAGGGGCCAATTTAAGAATAAGGAAACAAAACAAAAATCAGCTGTTTGTCTAAAATGATTAGAACAAAAATGATAAGCTATTACAAAGGCATATCCTAGGTTTGATATGGTTGAAGGGAAAAGCAATATAACAAAAGTATGTGACTAGCACAAAATAACTAAGGAAAAGGAAGACACATGGAGGTACATAAGAGATACAGGCAATAAAGGTAAATAATACTGCATACACAATACTGCATTATCAGTAATAGCAAACACTAATCTACAAGTGGATACATAGACAGACAGGCAAGAAGATCTGGTATAGACAGGCGAATGGAAATATACCCACAGTCAGACACAGGTCTCACAGATGACATTCCAACATATATATATGTATATGGTACAAAAATGCCCAAATGCAGTTTAAAGCTAATAGGGGCTTAATTAGGATAAATTCTTAGTCACAACTAAGCACCTTTAGGGAGTAAGTCACTGGGTCTGTGGGCTAGGTACTATGGTCACAGGTGACATCACGCTCAACTTCCACAAGAGCATACAAAATAAGTGTTTTACATCTAACTTTGGTGAATAGGGACTGGGGTCTTAAAAGCTTACAAGTGGCCATCTAAAATGCAACTATTGGTCTCTCCTCATCCAGAGCAAAGAAGAGTAAAGAAAATCAAAGATGCATGAACACAGTCCAAAGGACTAAGGGATCATGAGAACCACAGCATATATGACCCTGAGACCAGACGAACTAGATGGTACCCAGCTACCAACACCAAACACTTGAACAGGGATCAAAATTGGAGATACTGGAGGGAGTGGGAGAAAAATGTGGAACAAAACTAAAAATCACTAAAAAAGACCAGGTTAGGCATCTGATAGAGACTGATGAAACCCCTGAGACTATGGCCCCTAATCACCCTTTGGGCCTGGAACTGAACTCACTCTTTTAGCTTAACTCACAACTAAACAACAGACAGGTCTACAAACTGAACATCTACACCAGAAAGATGCACTCCTTTGAACAATCAACCATGGAAGAACAGAAGGGTAGCATTTGCAAAGAGAGAAAGAAAAAAAAAAAGGCATATCCTAGTACGGCTGAAAGGAATGTGACAAAAAGGAATGTTTACACAGCCACTCAAATAGAACAAAGTACCCAAGGTCTAACTTGAAAAAATTAAAAGAATTAAAAAAAGGTTTAGATGAACAGCTGTCAGAAGAATAAAGAGAAGGCAATGTCTCACTTCATAGCAGCAGACTTCAAAAACATAAAAAGTATTTTCATTTTTGGTACCTGTTGAGAGTTGTTAACTGAATTAACAAAAATATGGGACACAAAAGGGGTGTTTCTATGCGCTTAGTTTAATGTTGTCATTGTTAGGTGCCAATGAGTTAATTCCAACTCATGTTGTTGGTTGTGTTGTTGTTTGCCGTCGAGTCGGCCCCGACTCATAGCGACCCCTCCTTGGGTTTCCGAGGCAGTATCACTATGGAAGTAGGACTGCCCAACCTTCCTTCCGAGGAGTGGCTGGTGGTTTGAACTGCCAGCCCTCTGGTGAGCAGTCAAGTGCCTTAGGCACTATGCTACCAGATTCCAACTCATAGCAACCCTATAAACAACAGAACAAAACACTGCCTGATCCTGAACCATCCTCACAATCACTGCTATGTTTGAGCCCACTGCTGGCACATAGTGTCAATCCACAGTGTCTTCCTCTTTTTCACTGACCCTCAAATTTACCAAGTACAGTATGTTCTTCACCAAGGACTGGTCCCTCCTGACAACATGTCCAAAGTACATGAGACAAAGTCTCGCCATCCTTGCTTCTAAGGAGTGTTCTGGCTGTACTTCTTCCAAGTCAGATTTGTTCATTGTTCTGGAAGTCCATCATATATTTAACAGTGTCTGCCAACACCATAATTCATAGGCACTGATTGTTCTTCAGTTGTCCTTATTTATTGTCCAGCTTTCACATGCATATTAGTGAAGTGAAAATACTCTGGCACACCTTAATCCTCAGACATCTTTGATTTTTTACACTTTAAAGAAGTCTTTTGTAGCAGATTTGAGCAATACAATCAATACGTTATTTGATTTCTTGACTACTGCTTCCATGGATGTTGACTGTGGATCAAGTAAAATGAAATCCTTGATAAGTTCAATCTTTTCTCCATTTATCATGACATTTATTGGTCCACTTGCAAGGATTTTTGTTTTCTTTATGTTGAGGTGTAATCCATACCAAAGGCCTCCAAGTTCATCCATGTTATATGGCATTTTTCAGACAAACAGAAGTACATAAGAGGTACAGGCAATAAAGGTAAATAATACTGCATACACAGTATGATAGAATACATTATTCTATAGTGCTGAACAGCATTCCATTGTGTGTATGTACCATAGTTTGGTCAACCACTCTTCTGTTGATGGGCTCATAGGTTGTTTTCATCTTTTTCCTATTGTAAATAGTGCTGTGATGAACATGGGTGTGCACATATCTGTTCTTGTCTTGGCTCTCACCTCTCTAGGATATATACCTAGTAATGGGATTGCTGGGTCCAAAGTTATCCCCAATTCTATATTTCTAAAGAATCGCCATACTGCTTTCCACAGTGGTTGTATTACGTCACAGTCCACCAGCAGTGGAAGAGTCCCAATCTCTCCACATCTCGGTCTGCATTTGTTATTTTCTGTCCCGCTGAACCCTGCCATCAGTGTTGAGGTGAGATGGTATCTCATTGTTTTTTGTTTTTTTTTTTAAATTAGGATTTGGGTGAAGATTTACAGAGTAAATTCACTTTTCATACAGCAATTCACATATACTTTGTCTCATGTCATTGACCAA
>NW_006921969.1:3262941-3269203 GCF_000298275.1 Orycteropus afer afer | reverse complement strand
TCAGTAAGTGAAGTTGCAAGAGGATTGGGTGTAGTTGTGTCTTATGGGGACTGTTGCTATCCCCCAATCAGTTAGACAAAAATTACAATTTAATAACCATGAAAAAGTTAAAAGCACCATGTAATCACACAGGAACAGTAACCAAAAAAAACAAAAAAGAAAAAAAGGGAAAAAGAAGAAAAAAAACCAAGAAAACCTGCAATATCTGGGGATAGGGCACTAAGAGAAAAAAGGTAGAGAAGGAGAATAATGAAGGAAAAAAAATGGGAAAAGTGTAAAAAGAAAAACAAGGAATGGGGTTAACCATGAGATAAAAGGGGAAAATTTTTCAACCAGGAACAGGTAAAAGAAAAATGCTGGAAACTGGGACCTGAGAGGGGAAGATTAAGAATAGTAGTAAAAATGACAAAATTATTAATAATAATAGTTGTTTTAAAACAGACAAATACAAGCAAACTAATCACCAGAAAAAGAAAATGAAAAAGAGAAAAATAAAAATAAAAAAAAGAGAAAAAAAAAAATCGGTGAAGGACAAGGCAGGGCACCCAGGCTCCGCCTGAGCACACAGACTGTCATGGAGTTCCTGTGGGCCCAGAAGGTAGGTGGGAGTGGGGGATGGCCGTACCTTCATTCACCAAGCAGGTGTGGGGTAAAAGAGTAACAAGAGGAATGTCATACCTTTTCAGTCTTGCAGGTCCCGAGTGTCCTTGGGGTTGCTGGAAAGCAGAACATGTTCTTAAACCCCAGGAATCTGCGAGAGCTCTGTCTCTTTAAATATCCAAAATAGTCAAGCAGCTTTTAAACATTCAAAATGCTGGTGCCCTCCTGACTGGCAAAAGTCCAAAGCTCAGCCTGCCTTTCTCTTCACCTTCTCTGTTTGTTCCCCAGCCACCAGAGCAGTGCAGTCCCTGGCTAGCAGGGCTGATTTTTAGGTCAATTCTTAGGTCCTACCACCACTCGGGAATCTCCAACCTGTCTGTGCTGTGCCGTCAGGATCCCTGCCAGACCGTAGCTCCATCTGTCTCTTTTGGTATTTTCATGCAAATTCTTCTGCTAATTGGGGTTTAGTCCACTTCTATATCCTTCCCTTCAAGGCTCAGGGGTCCAGGATTATTTTCTGTGTCTGTGTTATTTGTTTTCCCTTTTCTTTGTTGAAGAGGGTCTGTGCAGTCTTTCTGCCTAGTCCACCATCTTACTGGAGGTGTAAACATTTTAAATGTGGATTATTCACATTTTTAATGGTGATATATAAATTCAAGGAATAGAAAGTAGCATACAACTTTTTGGCAATTCCATCATTGTATTTGATTTTGATTTAATTTACTATCATACATTGTACTTATATGTTTAAATTTGATTCTTATTTCACACATCAATATGTTAACAAACAGCAACTAGAGGGAAGACAATTAATGTTATAATTGCGATTTACCTTTATTTTTCTGAAAACAACTTGATAGCATCACTAAGAAGTGAAAATTTTCTTCAAAAGGTGCTGGATAAATGTATGAAAAAGGTGTAAAGTGAGACTTTGAGTGGAAGAATTAGCACAACCTGTGAATGTGAAATCAGTTACTCCATTTTTTGGCATATACTAACGATACAGGGCTAGAAGCATTTTAAAACATATTGGCTCTAATTCATTTCTACAAATGTATTTATGAATTCTATTATCCTTGTGTTATCCAGATCTAAGACTTGTTTTTACTCTAATGAAATATGTTGTAGTTGTTGTTATGTGCCGTCAAGTTGGACCTGACTCATAGCGACCCTTCCTTGTGTTTCTGAGACAGTATTATTACAGAAGTAAATTGCCCAACCTTCCTTCAAGGAGTGGCTTGTGTGTTTGAACCACCAGCCTTCTGGTTAGCAGTCATGTGCCTTAGGCACTATGCTACCAGAGCTCCTGTAATGAAATATAGTGACCATAAAGTATGCTCTAATGTTAATATTATTTCTTATCCCATGAATTCTAGTATGGGACAAACCAGAGAAAATCCATATTGAGAATCTTTCAAGTATGAACATATTGAAAATAAAAGTAAGTGTAAAATTTGCAACACAAATAGGGTTAGAGATCATGCAATGAAATTAGAGAGGCACTTGAAGCATCACTGTATGGATGAATACAATGCAGTGTAAAGCAAAAAGACGAAGAAGATGGAAGAAAGAGTCAAAAGTGTTCTGAATAAACAACAAAAAACATTGGATGAGTTTGTCATTCCAGAATGTTTTAAGGTGAAATTAGATAAACAAATAATTGTCAATGAATGCATAAGTAGTTAATGTAAAGAGTTGTTCATCTGAGTTAATTAATATTCAGGATTCTATATAATTTTAAGTTCAATTATTGCTTCAATTGGTCAAAATATTTTCAGTCAACTGAGAGACTATTAGGAAAATGATATCTCACTTGTCCCTAAAGGTTAGCCCCAAAATTAGTAGCAACTTAGGAAAAAAATATTATTTTTGAAAGTTGATGTTACCAATATGTTGAGTTAGCCAATTCTAGGAATTAACCCTCAGTTTGCACAAAACAGTAATATATGTCTGTTGAAACTGGGAATGAAAGAATTAAAGATACACAGGTCTGTACATTAAACAAAACAAAACATTGTGCATCACATTTCAGAGAAATGTAACATTGACTTACAACAGATTTATTATGTAACCACAGATAATAGCTACAATATAATTAAGTTTGTTGATTTGCTCAGAAATGATAGTGAAATTTAATGGCAAACATGGGGGGGCGGGAATGACAACTTTGAAGATGCTGACTTAGTTCTCTTTGACTTGCAGACATTATCCATTGCAGGGTGGAGTGTGGTTAAAGCAACAAAGTTTATATGAAAAGATTGACTGGTGTAAAGTGTGCTGCACACAGCCTTCCATTAGTTATTAAAGATAGAATAAAGAAAAGATGCTGAACTGGCACAATTTTTAGGAGAGTGTTGTGAACTCCTTTGAAGCACTGTATTCTGACATTATTTGCATTTTACCAAATTTTCAAAAATAAGGAAACTTGTATTGGATTGTCCAAAAGATGGAACAGTATGTGCACCATATGAGAAATATTAGGCGTCTTATTAGGATGCAGAAATCTCAGCAATGTATTAGCTGAGAATAATATGAAATGTTACTTTTCTAATGACAAATGGTCACTATGTTAAATTAATTTTGGAAACTTTAAAATACTTAAAGAAAGTTAAGATAAGGTTGCAAAGTGAACAATTAACAATGAGTAATGTTTTTAGTCCACCATCTGTCTTTTGATTTGTTGTACTGTGGTGGCTTGTATGTTGCTGTGAGGCTGGCAGCTAAGCCACAGGTATTTTGAATACCAGCAGGGTCATTCATGGTGGAAAGTTTTCAGCAGAGCTTCCGGACTAAGACACACTGGGAAGAAGGAAGGAGGCTTCCACTTCTGAAAGAGCTGGCCACTGAAAACCTTATAAATAACAGTGTAAAATCATCAGATACATTACTGAAAAAATTTATGAAGAGCCGTGAAGCACTGTCTGATATAGTGCTGGAAGATGAGCCCTTAAGATTGGAAGACATTCAAATTATGACTGGGGAAGAGTTGCTTCCTTAATTTAGAGTCAACCCTAATAATTTGGATGGGTAAAAGTTTTGGGACCTTCATTTAGTGATGTGGCATGACTCAATATGGGAATATACAGTTGCAAACATTCAGTAATAATTGGAATGAGGAATGTATGAAATACAAATCTTAGAAAGTTGTCAAAAATTAAATGGAACTCAAAGATTGATATCCTAGGCATGAGTGAGCTGAAATGGACTGGAATCGGCCATTTTGAATCAGGCAATCATATGCCAGGAATGGCAAACTGAATAAGAATGGTGTTATATTTGTTGGCAAAAAGAGCATTTCATGATCTATCCTGTAGTACCAGGCTATCAGTGATAGGATAATATCCATACTCCTGCAAGGAAGACCAGTTAATACTTTTGTTGTTCCAACTACTAATGCCAAAACTGAAGAAATGGAATATTTTTACCAACTTCTGCAGTCTGAAATTTACAATCAAACATGCAATCAAGATGTATTGATAATTATTGGTGACTGGAATGTGAAAGTTGAAAACACAGAAGCAGCCTTGGTAGTTGGAAAATATGGTCTTGATTATAGAAATGTACCTGGAGATTACATGGTAGAATTTTTCAAGACCAAGGACTTATTCATTGCAAATAGCTTTTTCCAACAACATAAAAGGCAACTATACACCTGGACCTTGCCAGATGGAATATGCAGAAATCAAATTGAGTACATATGTGGAAAGGGTGATAGAGAAGCTCAATATCATCAGTCAAAACAAGGCCAGGAGCTGACTGTGGAACAGACCATCAACTGCTCATATACAAGGTCAAGTTGAAGCTGAAGAAAATTAAAACGAATCCATGAGAGCCAATATATAACCTTAAGTATATCCTACATGAATTTAGAGACCATCTGATGAAGAGATTTGATGCACTGAACACCATACTGAAGACCAGATGAACTGTGTGATATCATCAAGAACATCATACATGAAGAAAGAAAAGATCATTAAAAAGACAAGAAAGGAAGAAAAGAGCAAAGGAATGTCAGAAAAAAACTCTGAAATTTCTCTTGAACATAGGGTAGCTGAAGAGAAAGGAAGAAATATTGAAATAAAAGACTTGAACAGAAAATTTCAAAGCACAGCTTATGAAGACAAAAGTAAAGTATTATAATGAAATTCACAAAGACCTGGAATTAGAAAACCAAAAGGGAAGAACATACTCCGCATTTCTCTAGCTGAGAGAGCTGAAGGAAAAAAAAATCAAACCCTAAGTTTCATTTTTGAAGGATTCTATGGGCAAAATATTGAATGATGCAGGAAGCATCAAAAGAAGATGGAAGGAATATACAGACTCACTGTGCCAAAAAGACTTGGCTGACATTCAGTCATTTCAGGAGGTAGCATATGATCAAGAACCAATGATATTGAAGGAAGAATTTCAGCCAGCATTAAAGGAACTGAAGTGCCTTGGTGCCTAAGGCATTTGACAGCTAACCAGAAGGCTGGTAGTTCAAACCCACCAGACACTCCTTGGAAGGAAAATTGGGCAATCTACTCCCATAATAATACCACCTCGGAAACCCAGGGAGGGGTCACTATGAGTTGGATCTGATTTCAGAGCAGTGGTTGTGCTTGCATTTGTGAGGAATTAATGGAATACCCTTTGGAACATTTCAACAAATGGATGCAGCACTGGAGGTGCTCACTTGTTTATGCCAAGAAATTTGGAAGATAGCTACCTGGCTAGCTGATTGGAAGAGATCGATATTTATGCCAATTTCAAAGAAAGGTGATCCAACAGAATATGGAAATTATCAAACTATCATTAATATCACATGCAAATAAAATTTTGCCAAATATAATTAAAAAATGGGGAGCCAGGGCCAATGGCCAGAACTTCCAGATTGAGACAGACTCGGAAGAAGGAAAGGGTCATCCACTTCTGAAAGAATTTGCCAGTGAAAACCTTATGTTGTGAAAAGCTGTCTGATATACTACTAGACAACTTTATGAATACCCCTGAAACATTGTCTGGACAGTGCTGGAAGATGAACTGTTCAGATTTGAAGGCACTCAAAATATGACTGGGAAAGAGCTGCCTCATTAGAGTAGAACTAACCTTAAAGATATAGATAAAGTAGGGCTTTCAGGACTTCCATTTGCTGATGTGGCACAACTCAAAGTGAGAAGAAATAGCTGCAAACATCCATTAATAATCGGAACACAGTCTACGAAGTATGAATCTAGGAAAATTGGAAGTTGTCAAAAATGAAAAGGAATGCATAAAGATTGATATCCTAGGCACTAGTGAGCTGAAATGGACCAGTTTTAAATCAGAAATCCATATGATCTACCACTCTGGGAATGACAAATTGAAGAGGAATTCTGTGGCATTCATCATCACAAAGAATGTTTCAAGATCTACCCTGAAGTATAATGCTATCAATGATAGGATAATATCCATATGTCTACAAGGAAGGCCAGTTAATACCACTATTATTCAAATTTATGCACCAATCAGCTATAGCCAAATATGAAGAAATTGAAGATTTCTACTAACTTCTGCATTCTGAAATTGACCACACATGCAATCAAGATGTGTTGATTATCATTGGTGATTGGAATGCAAAAGATGGAAACAAAGAATAATCAGTGGTAGTTGGAAAATGTGGCCTTGGTGATAGAAATAACTC
>NW_006921969.1:3260322-3261931 GCF_000298275.1 Orycteropus afer afer | reverse complement strand
CAAGAGATTTGGAAGATAGCCGCCTGGTTAACTGACAGGAAAAGATCAATATTTGTACCCATTCCAAAGAAAAGTGATCCCAAAAATGTGGAAATTATTGAACAGTATCTTTAATATCACACACAAGAAAAATCTTACTGAAGATAATTCAAAAACGGTTGCAACAGTATATTGACAGAGAGCATCAAGAAATGCAAGCTGGATTCAGAAGAGTATATGGAAAGAGGGCAATCATTGCTGATGTCAGATAGGTCTTGGCTGAAAGCAAAGAATGCCAGAAAGATTTTTACTTGTGCTTTATTGGCTATGTAAAAGCATTTTTGATTGTGTGGCTCATAACAAATTATGGATGACATTGAGAAGGACAGGAATTCCAGAATACTTAATTGTGCTCATGAGGAATCTGTACATAGATCAGGAAGCTGTCATTGAAAGAGAACAAGGGGACACTTCATGGTTTAAAAACAAGAAAGGAGTGCATCAGGGTTGTATCCTTTCAACATACTTATTCAATCTGTAAGCTGAGCCAATTATCAGAAGCTGGACTATTTGAAGAAGAACATGGCACCAGGGTTGGAGGAAGATTCATTTATAACTTGCAATAAGCAGATGACACAATTTTCCTTGCTGAAAGTGAAGATGACTTGAAGCACTTACTGATGAAGATTGAAGATTAGAGTCTGCAGTACTTCCAATAGAAAGAAAACAAAAATCCTCACAACTGGACCAATAAGTAACATCATAATAAGTGGAGAGAAGATTGAAGTTGTAAAAGACTTCATATTACTTGGTTCTACAATCAACACCAATGGTAGCAGCAGTCAAGATATCAGATTTCATATAGTATTGGGCAACTCTGCTGTGAAGGACCTCTTTCAAGCACTGAGGGCAAAGATATATCCTTGAAGACAAAGGTATGCCTGACACAAGGCATGGTATTTTCAATCGCCTCATATGCATGTGAGAACTGGACAATGAACAAGGAAGACTGAAGAAGAGTTTATGCTTTTGAGTTGTGGTGCTGGCAAAGAATGCTGAAAGTACCATGGACTGCCAAAAGAACTAACAAATCTCTGCAGAAAGAAGTGCAGCTGCAATGCTCCTTGGAAGTGAGAACGGCCAGACTTCATCTCACCTACTTTGGTCACGTTGTAAGAAGGTGTTCTGGTTACCTAATACCACTCTCACAGGAACCCCACAAATGGGATGGCTTGAAGAAACAGGAGTTCTCTTACATTTTGGAGGCTTTAAGCCCGAGTTCAAAGTGCCAGGCTCTAGGGGCTGGGTGAAAGCCCCTCAACATTAGGCTTCAGCTCTGCCTGCTGCTCCCGACCTGCTGAAGCTGGAGGCTTTTCTTCACTCAGCTGCTGGGTGCTGAGGCTGACAAGCCCAATATTGGCAAGTAAAAAGACATACTCCTGATGTTACCAAACCACATGACAGGCCATTAATTCAAGTCCATTGAAAGTCCAAAGGTTGGCAAAGCATGGCAGGCTGCTGCACAATGACTCGGCTACATGCAAGCTTCAATCATGCCATAAGTTAGAGACCATTCCCCAAGGCTTCTCCTTATATACAGGAGCCAGATCACATCCCTAAGGCAGCTACT
>NW_006921969.1:3240983-3241467 GCF_000298275.1 Orycteropus afer afer | reverse complement strand
AGCTATTGTAAACAGTATTGATTTCCTTATTTCTTTTTCAGCAATCTCTTTGCTGGTGTAGAGGAATCCAGCTGATTTTTGGATGTTGATCTTATATCATGCCACCATGCTAGATCTGTCAATTTGTTCCTTGTTCCAGTAGATTTTTGACTGAGTCTCTTGGGTTTTCTATGTACGGGATCATATCATCAGCAAATAGGGATAGTTTGACTTCTTCCTTACCAGTTTGGATGCCTTTGATTTCCCTTTCTTGCTTATAGCTCTAGCTAGGACTTCCAGCACAATGTTGTACTTCCTGAATGGATATGTTCTCCTCTTTCGTCATATCAGGGAAGTTCTCCTCCAGCAAATATTGGACGATTTTCTTAGTGGTTTTATTTTTCTCATCCTGTTCTGGAATTCCAATGACATGTAGATTATTTCTTTTGATGGTATCCCACATGAACCTTATGGTTTCTTCATTTTGTTTTGATTTTTTTTCTGA
>NW_006921969.1:3233021-3239847 GCF_000298275.1 Orycteropus afer afer | reverse complement strand
TGTTGATTTGTTTTGTCTTGGTTTTACCGTTTAATATTTTGAAAAGCTGAAGGTGGTGTGTTTTATCTTAATATTGATTCAGGTGTGTTGGGTCACTTTGCTGTTTTCTTTGTGATGGTGGAATCACTGTGTGTAGTGTGAATATGTGTTTCTGTTTTTCGTACAGAGGGTTTAGAGTTTGAAGCATGAGGTTTTATGGTAATTGGCTGAATATGGTTTCTTCTATGGAATGAGTGAAGTTATTGGTGGAGAAGGTGGGAGCAGATGAAGGACAGCTTAGTGTTGCTAGGGTCAGTTTCTAGGGCTTTGAGCTGGATATTATTGACAAGGTATTTATTTGCAAGACCGTGGCTCGACCTCAGGAAAAAATTCCTCTTCTTAGAGGGTCACAAATTCTGCTAATTTCAGGCACACTCAAAGACCCCACCTCCACAGCCCCACAGTACCAAAGTGTGGCTGCAAGGCAAAATTCGGGACCGGGCTCAGCTGCAGTTTCTCTGTGCTCCTTATGCCCACGGTTCTGACTCAATCCAGCCAGACCTCCAATGGCTGGCTCTGGAGTTTGTCTCTGGTACCGCCCACCTGTATCGCCAAAGATGCACGCAATTTCAGGTGTGTTGGACTCAGGGGAGTGCTTGAGCAGGCTCTTACTTATAATGTATTCATTTGCAAGACCACTGCTCAGTCTTGGGAAAGATCCGTATTATTAGAGGGTCACAAATTTCTGCCAATTTCATGCACATTCAAAGCCCCTGCCTCCACGGCCCCACAGTGCAAAAGCACGGCTCCAGGGCAAAATTTGAATGAGCGCACTCAGCTGTGGTTTTTCTACTCTCCATGCCCCGTCTGCCCACAGTTGTAATGCAATCCCACCTGACTGGCAATGGTCGGCTCTGGAGTTTGTCTGCAATACTGCCCACCTGTGGTGCCAAAGATGCATGCAATTTTAGCTGTGGATTCAGACGAGTAACTGCCAGTGACCTGTGGTCCCAATAACCATGGGAAAGAAAAGCCTGGTGTCTCCCAGTCTGACCCAAACCCGCTCTGTAATCTGCTGGGAGGGGGGGAGTTAGCCTTTCTGGTGCACCAGTGAGATCTCCACCTGTGTGAGAGCAATGGTGTCCATGTCCTGCTGCTGCCCCCTCACCTCCCAAATTACTGACAAAATCAGCCGCTGGAGAGAGGTCTTTGCCGCTGCCCGCTGGAACATTGTATTGGTCACTGGTAAGCTGCTATAATTGATCTCGTTCTTGGCTCGGGGATCTCAGGCTGCCGCCTCTGCCCGGCAGACAGTGACTGCCCCAGAAAGGTTTCCATTGGTCTCTCTTAGGTGCCTGTTCATCTTCTGGCAGTAGCTCTTTCCTAAAAAAAATCTCCCTGTACCTTTTCTCCAATTCTGCTCTTCTGTGTTTGGTGCAATCTGGATCAGTGAGCTGTTTAGAGTGCCAAAAATCTCAATTCAAACTGTTGTACCTAGTTCTTAAAGTTCTTAGATGCCAGAGGGAAAAATCGTGGTGCTCACTGGCGAGACTCCTTTTTGAATCTTTGGAAGGGTTCAACTTTTATGATCTCTTTAAGACAATAGTTCTTGATGTTAGGTGTCATTGAGTTGGCTCCAACTCACAGCGATCTTATATACAACAGAACGAAACACTACCTGGTCCTTTGCCATTCTCATGATCCTTGCTATGCTTGAGCCCATCTTTGCAATTGCTGTGCCAATCCACCTTGTTGAGGGTCTTCCCCTTTTTTGCTGACTCTCTATCATGCATGATATCCTTCTCCAGGGACTGGTTCCTTCTGACAACAAGACCAAAGTAGATGAGATGAAGTCTGCCTGTTCTGCTTATATGCAGTATTCATTCAAATCTTCCAAGGCAGATGTGTTCATTCTTTTGGAAGTCCATAGTATTTCCAGTATTCTTTACCAGCATCACAATTCAAATGCATCAATTCTTTGGTCTTTCTTACTGTCCAGCTTTCATATGCTTTTGAGACTGCTGAAAATATCATGGCTTGGATTAGGCTCACCTTAGTTTTGCTCTTAAACAGGGCAAACATTGTAGCAGATTTGCCCAATGGTACATGTTGTTTGATTTCTTGGCTGCTGCTTCCATGGCCGTTGATTATGGATCCAAGTAAAATGAAATCCCTGACAACTTCAAACTTTTCTCCATTTATCTTGATGTTGCTTATTGGCCCAACTGTAAGGATTTTTGTTTTCTTTATGTTAAGGTGTAACCTATTCTGAAGACAGTAGTCTTTGATTTTCATTAGTAATTCAAGTCATCTTCACTTTTAGCAAGCAAAATTTAGTCTCCATATAATAGTTGTTAATGAGTCTTCCTCCAATCCTGATGCACATTCTTCATATAGGCCAGTTTCTCAGATTTGCTCTGCATACAGATTGAATCTTGTTGTGTTGTTGTCGTGTGCTGTCAAGTTGGACCGGACTCATAGTGACCCTCCTTGGATTTCTGAGTAGTATCACTACAGAAGTAGATTGCCCAATCTTCCTTCTGAGGAGTGGCTGGTGGGTTTGAACTGCCAGCCTTCTGGTTAGCAATCAAGTGCCTTAGGCACCATGCTACCAGAGCGTTCCTCCAGATTGAATAAGTATGGTGAAATGACACAAGCCTGATACACACATTTTCTGATTTTAAGCCATTCAATATCCCCTTCTTTGTGAATGTCTTCACCTTGGTCTATAAACAAATTCCTCATGAGCACAATTAGGTGTTCTGGAGTTCCCATTCTTTGCATTGTTATCCACAATTTATTATGATCCAAATATACCTTTGCATATTCAATGAAACACAGATAAACATCTTTTTGGTATTCTTTGTTTTCAGCCAAGATCCATCTGACATCAGTAAAGATATCTATTGTTCCATGCCCTCTTCTGAATCTAGCTTGTATTTCTGGCCATTCCCTGTCAATACACTGATGCAATTCTTTTAAAATTATCTTCAGAAAAATATTACTTGGGTGTAATATTAATGATATTATTCAATAATTTCTGCATTTTTTGGATCTCCTCTCTTTGGAATGGCCATAAATATAGATCTCTTCCATTTGGTTGCCCAGGTAGCTAGCTGTCTTCCAAATTTCTTGGCATAGAGGAGTGAGTGCTTCCTGTACTACATCTATTTGTTAAAACACCTCAACCGGTATTTTATCAACCCCTGGAGCCCTGTTATTCACCAATTCCTTCAACACAGCTTGGATTTCTTCCTTCAATACCATCAGTTCTTGATCATATGCTACTTTTTAAAATGGTTGAACTTCAACCAGTTCTTTTTGGTACAGTGAATCTGTGTATTCCTTCCATCTTCTTTTGATGTTTCCTGCATTGTTCAAGATTTTGCCCATAGACTCCTTCAATATTACAATTCAAGGCCTGAATTTTTTTCTTCAGTTCTTTCAGCTGGAGAAATGCTGTGTTTTTTCTTCTTTCTTAGTTTTCTAATTCCATGTCTTCACATATTTCGTTATAATACTTTTTCTTTTCCAGCCACCCTTTGAAATCTTCTTTTCTTTTACTTAATCATTTCTTCCATCAGCTTTAATTACTGTCTGTTTGAGTAAGTTTCTGAGTTTCTTATGATTACTCTTCTCTTCCTTTCCAGTCTTTTTAATGGCTTTTATTTTTCTTCAATGACCTTTAATTTTCTTCAAGAAGCTCTGGTGGAGTAGTGCCTAAGGCACTTGACTGCTAACCAGAAGGCTGGCAGTTCAAACCCACCAGCCACTCTTCAGAAGGAAGGTTGGGCAATCTACTTCTGTAGTGATACTGCCTTGCAAACCCAAGGAGTGGTCGCTATGAGTCAGATCTGACTCCACGGCAATGCATTTGGTTTAATTTTCTTCATGCATGATGTTCTTAATATCATTTCACAAAATTGTTTTCAGTCATTCATGTTCAATGTGTAAAATCTGTATTTCCAATGATCTCTAAATTAAGTGGGATTTAATCAAGGTCATATATTGGCTCTTATGGACTTGTTTTAATTTTATTCAGCCTCTATTTGAGCTTGCATATGAGCAATTAATGGTCTGTTCCACAGTCAGTTTCTGACCTTGTTCTGACTGCTGATATTGAGCTTTTCCATTATCTCTTTTCATGTTGTTGTTGTTATGTGCTGTTGAGTCGGACCCAACTCATAGTGATCCCTCTTAGGGTTTCTGAAGCAGTATCATTATGGAAGTAGATTTCCTAATTTTCCTTCTGACAAGTAGCTGGTGGATTTGAACCTCCAGCCTTCTAGTTAGCAGTCAAGTGCCTTAGGCACTATGCTACCAGAGCTCCTATATCTTTTCATAGATGTAGTCAATTTGATTCCTGTGTATTATGTCTAGTGAATTCTGTGTATATAGTCATCATTTATATTATGAAAAAAAGATATTTGCAATGAATAAGTCATTGGTCCTACAAAATGCTATCACGATGTCTGGTATCATTTCTATCATCAAGGCTGTATCTTCCAATGACTGATTCTTCTTCTTTGCTTTAAACTTTTGCATTCCAGTCACTAGCAATAATCAATTCATCTAGATTGTATGATTGGTCATCTTCAAACTGCAGAAGTTGGTTAAACTCTTCAATTTCTTCATCTTTGGCTTTAGTGGTGTGTGGATATTATCCTGTCACTGATAACACTGTATTTCAAGATAGATCTTGAAATGTTCCTTTTGACAATGAGTGTGAAACTATTCCTCTTTAATTTATCATTCCTGTCATTCTCAACATAGTGTTGTTCTTGTTGTTAGGTGCCATCAAGTTGATTCCTACTAATAGTGACCCTGTGTACAGCAGAATGACATAGTAGAGCATATGTTTTTGTCATTTAAACATCCAATATCAGTCCCTTACTAATGCCTAGGATTCTCATTATTAAACATTCCAGTTCACTTTTGAAAACTTGCAATTTTCTTTGATTCATACTTCGTTCTTTCCATGTTCCAATTATTAATGAATGTTTGCAGGTATTTTTCCTCATTTTGAGTCATGTCACATCAGTAAATGTAGGTCTTGAAAGCTTTACTCCATTCATAATATTAAGGCTGACTCTACTTTGAGGAGAGAGTTGTTCCCCATAACATTTTAAATAATATATGTGCCAACATTTGTTGGCCTTGGCTTGCTTTTACATACACTTTATGTTGTCTTTGATAGACAAAAGTTCTGGATTTTAATATAGTCAAATTTACCAACTATTTCCTTTTGGTATGTATTTTGTGTCTCATTAAAAGACATTCTTTCCTACTGATTGTCATAAAAATACTAACTTATGATCCTTCTGAAAGTTTTAAGTTTTTCCTTTATAAATAATTGCATCTAGAAATGATTACTATATATATTTTGGCATAAGTATCCAATTTTATCTTTTAGCATATCAATCATCCCAGCAACATTTACTGAACAGTCTCTTTAGTGATTTGCAAGACCTACTCTCTCATACCTTAAGCTTCCATGTATTTGCATATCTGTTTCTGAGCTTTCTATTCTATTCTGCTGGTCTCTTTATCTATTCATATCTCAAGTCTACACTCTCTTAATTATTGTACCTTTAAAATAATTTTTGGTATCTGGGAGGATAAGTCTCTTCCTGTTCCCACCTTATATTTCTTCTTTGAGGGAGTCTTATCTAGTCTTGACCCACTGTATTCAGCATAAATTTTGCAACTGAAGTGTTACATTCCATGAAAAATTCTTGTGGGATTTTGACTGAAATTTTATTAAACCTATAGGTCAATTTAGGAAGCATTGACTTTTTTTTTCCCCAATATTAACATATATCTCTTATAAATGAGCATGGCATCTCTATTTAGGCCTTTTTTTAATGTCCTTCCATAAAGATGTATAATTTTTCCATAAAAATCTTGCACACATTTTGTTGTATTTTTTCATGAGTATTTATTTGTATATTATGTGACTTTTGCTGTTGGTATATGTAAATTCAGTTGATTTTTGAACTTGATCTTATTGCTAAACATGTTCTAATAATTTATCTGTGTAGCTTTCAGTCTCAGGTGACTGGATTAATTATATCCTTTAGTCCATGGTAGGAGCTCTGGTGGCATAGTGCCTAAGGCATTTTGACTGCTCACCAGAAGAGTGGGTGTTCAAACCTACCAGCCACTCCTCAGAGGGAAGACTGAGCAATCTACTTCTATAGAGATGTAGCCTCAGAAACCCAAGAGGGGGTTGCTATGAGTTGGAACTGACTCTATGGCAGTGAGGTTTTTTTTTTTTTTTTTTTTTGTTTTGGTCCATGGTGCTTCTATTCTGCTCTTGTTTCATTATACTACTTATTATCTTTTATCTACATACCCAGGAGCTCTGGTGGCATAGTGCCTAAGGCATTTGACTACTAACCAGAAGACTGGTGGTTCAAACCCACCAGCTACTCCTCAGAAGGAAGATTCGGCCATCTATTTCCATAGTGATACCACCTTGGAAACCCAAGGAGGGATCACTAAGCATGGGATCTGACTCCACAGCAGTAAGTTTGATTTGTTGGTTTAAAATACATATCCTACTCAAATTTTTCAATCTCCCTCCACTGAACACTGCTTATTATCTACATAAATACTTTACAGAGACAATCATATATTTGTCAATAATAACAGTGTAGTTTGTTCTTATGCTATATATACATATATATGTTGTTGTTGTTATTTGCCGTTGAATTGGACCTGACTCATAGTGACCCCTCCTTGGGTTTCTGAGGCAGTATCACTATGGAAGTAGATTGTCCAACCTTCCTTACGATGAGTGGCTGGTAGGTTTGAACCACCAGCCTTCTGGTTAGCAGTCAAGTGC
>NW_006921969.1:3228145-3232860 GCF_000298275.1 Orycteropus afer afer | reverse complement strand
TTTTGTTATGGGTCTGTTTAAATTTTCCACATCAGCCTCTGTTAGTTTAGATAGGTGGTATGTTTCCAGAAATCTGTCCTTTTCTTTAGATTTTCAAATTTGTTAGAGTATAGTTTTTCATAGTATCTTGATATTATTCTTCTAATTTCTGTTGGTTCTGTTGTACTTTCACCCAATTCATTTCTTATTCATGTTATTTGTGTTCTGTCCCTCTTTTACTTTGTTAAATTTGTCTGTGGTTTGTCAATTTTATTAATCTTTTCAAAGAACCAACTTCTAGTCTTGACTTTTTTTTTTTTTTCTTCTATTGTCTTTCTATTTTCTGTTTCATTGATTTTGGCTCCAATCTTTTTCATTTATTTTCTTCTGGTGACTGTAGGCTTTTTTGCTGCTCATTTTTAATTGTTGGAGATCTTGGGTTAAGGTGTTGATTTTGACTCTTCTTTTTGATGTGTGCATTTATTGCTATAAATTAGTCTCTGATGACAGCTTTTGCTGTGTCCCACAGATTTTGGCATGTTCTGTTTTCATTCTTGTTTGATTCAAGGGATTTGTTAATTTCATTTTTTATTTCTTCTATTACACAGTCATTTTCAAGGAGGGTGTTATTCAGTTTCCATGTGTTTGTCCTTTTTCCATTGATCTTCCTATTGTTGATTTCTAATTTGGATAGCATTGTGGTCTGAGAAGATGCTTTGCAGTATTTCAATATTTTTAAATTTATTGAGGCTTGCTTTGTAGCTTATCATATGGTCTATCCTGGAGAATGTTCCATGTGCACTGGAAAAGAATTTATATTGTGCTTTTGTTGGGTGAAGTGCTCTGTAGATGTCTGTAAGTTTAGGTTGGTGGATTGTATTGTTTAGTTCTTCTGTGTCTTTGTTGAGTTTCTTCCCAGTTGTTCTATCTTTCATTGAAAGTGATATATTAAAGTATTCTACTCTGACTGTGGAATCATCTATTTGTCTTTTCAATTCTGTTAGAGTATGGTTTATGCATTTTGGGGTTCTTTTACTGGGTGCACAGATATTTATTGTTATGTCCTCTTGATCAATTGATCCTCTAATCATTATACAATGTCCTTCCTTGTCTCTTGTGGTTGTTTTTGTTTCAAAGTCAATTTTATCAGAAATTAATACCATTCCTGCTCTTTGATGGTTGTCAGTTGCTTAATGTATCTTTTTCCAACTTTTGATTTTTAGTCTATTTTTGTCTTTTGTCTTTTAGATAGCATATTGATGGATTATGTTTTCTTATCCAGTCTGTAACCCTGCATCTCTTAAATGGTACATTGAATCCATTAACATTCCATGTAATTATCGACAAGTATGAATTTGTTGCTGTCATTTTGTTATGTGCTTTATCATGATGTTATTAATTTCTTTGTTCTATATAATTGTCTATGCTGAGCTTGTTTTTTTTATGAATAGTGTTATCACTTCCTTCATTTCCATTGTTTTAGTGTTTGCTAAATATTTACGCTGGTCTTCTTTTTTATTTTTATGTGAAGTGTTACCATTTTTCTTTGAGGTTACTCTGTGATTTATAATTTTCTTCCCAAGTTTAGAACAGTCTGTTTTATCTTGCAGGTGTCTTGACTTCCTTATCATTTTGAAGTTCTGTAACTACTCTGTTTGGTTTATGGTTGTCCTCATTTTTCAATTGATGTCTCTGGTTACCTGTTTACAATCTTGTAGGCTTACTTACTTTGGATACTTCCTAACTTGGTTGGTTTCTGGATTATGTCATCATGTGTGTTCATGATCAGTTGTTGTTTGCTGTTGTTGGTTCTCTGTCCAGAGGACTCCCTTTAGCATCTATTGGAAAGTTGGTCTGATTTTAGCAAATTCCCTTAATTTCTGCTTATCTGGAAATGTCCTAATTTCATCATATTGGAGGAACATTTTTTTTTTTTTTTGCAAAAGGGTTCATCTTTGTTGTCTGTACCTCCCAAGCACCTCTCTCTGCCTTCCTCTTCTTCAGTGCCACTGTGTTGATCCTATATAGATCATTTATTTTATTTATTTTTTATTGTGATTTGGGTGAAAATTTACAGAACAAATTCACTTTCCATACAACAGCTCACATCCACTTTGTCTCATGACATTGACTACAATTTACCACAATGCAACAGCTCCCCTCCCACTTCCTCCCAATAGTTACCTCTGCCCTGTGTCCATTCCTTCATGCACTCCTGTTCCCTGAACTGTCTCCTTGTGCATAAACAGCCCTTCTCTTCCCATGATTGATATCTCCAAGGAGTGTATTTACCTCAGGTAAATGTTTAACTCATATGCCTGTCTTTTGTTTGGCTGGAACCACAGGTGTGGGTTCAATCCCAGACCTAAGGGCATTTAAGGGCCATAGTCTCAGGGGTTCCACCAGGTTCTATCAGACCAGCAAACCTGCCTCCCACTTTTTTCCCAAATGATTTTGAGTTTTGCTCCACATTGTTCTCCTTGTCTATCCAGGATCTCCTACATAGATCCCCCTCTGAGTGGTTGACAGTGGTAGTCAGGCACCATCTAGTTATTCTGGTCTAATAGTCGTATAGGCTACAGATTGCATGGTGCACCAGTTGTTAGGACTAATTTTTTCCATGAATCTTTGGTTTTCTTCATTCTTCTTTGCTCTGGATGAGGACAGACCCATTGTTGAACCTAGAAGGCTGCTTGCAAGCTTGTAAGATCCCAGTCACTACTCACCTAAGTAGGAGTGGGAACAATGTTTTGTGTAGTATGTTATGCCAATTGAGCTGGATGTCCCTTGCAACTATGGTCCCAAGCCCCCTGTTTCAACTACTTGGTCACTCTGGGTAGCTGGCTGTGACCAAGAAGTAACTACAACCTTGTCCCTTGTCAAGAGACACTTGGGAATTCTTACAGATCATACAAATACACTTATAGGACCATTGTCTGCCAACCCTATACATGGTCTTGGATCTACTCCCTGCTTCATAGACATACCTAATGGTTCAGTCTGTCCACTCATCTATTCACCCATATACCCATGTTTGCCTTCACTGACAATGCAGTACTGTATGTGCAAAGGGGTTCATCTTTGTTGTCTTTACCTCCCATGTACCTATGTCTTCCTCTTCCTCAATGTCACCATGTTGATCACTCCCATTTGGTACAATGCCCTTCTCTTCACCCAAATCAATACTTATCTCTACTTACCAAACAGTGTTCCTTTCTCACCCCTCTTACTCCTGGTAAACAACAAAGAGAATTTCCTTCCATAGATAAACCCTACCTTGACTTTTACAATAACAGACTAATATAATATTTGTCCTTCTGTGATTGACTTATTTCACTCAGCATAATGTCCTCCAAGTACATCCACCCTATGTGGTGTTTTGCACATTCTGTGTTATTCTTTAAGGTTGCATAGTATTCCATTGTGTGTATGTACCATAGTTTGTTTATCTATTCCTCAGTTGATGGACACCTAGGTTGTTTCCATCTTTTGGCTATTGTAAATAGTACTACGATGAACATGGGTGTATATATGTCTGTTCTTGTCATGGCTCTTGCTTATTTAGGATATGTACCTAGAAATGGAATGGCTTGGCAAATGGCATTTCTAATTCCAATGTTTTAAGGAATCACCATACTGCTTTCCACAGTGGTTGTACCATTTTACAGTCCCACCAGCAGTGTATGAGAGTCCCAATCTCTCCACATCTTTGCCAGCATTTGTTATTTTCTGTCTTGTTGAACTTTGCTACTAATGCTGGGGCAAGATGGTATCTCATTGTTGTTTTGATTTACATCTCTCTACTGGCTAATGATTGTGAGCATTTCTTCATATGTTTGTTGGCCGCTTGAATATCCTCCTTGGTGCAGTGTCTATTCATGTCTTCTGCCCATTTTTTAAATTGGATTGTTTGTCTTTTTGTTGTTGAGGTGTTGAGTTTTCTATAAATTCTAGAGATAAGTCCCTTGTCACATATGTCATTGCCCCATATTTTTTCCTAATCTGTAGGTTCTCTTTTGACTCTTTTGAAGAAGTCTTTAGAAGCACATAAAAATTTAATTTTTAGGAGGACCCATTCATCTAGTTTCTTTTCTGCTGTTTATGCATTTTGGGTTATGCTTGATAGTCTATTAATGCCATATATTAAGGCCCATAAATTTGCCTCTAAGTTTGCTCTCAAGTTTTTCCTTGAGGAACTTTATAGTTTTAGGTTTCACATTTAAGTCTTTGATCCATCTGGAGTTAGTTTTTGTGTATGGTATGAGGTACAGATCTTGTTTCATTTTTCTGCAAATGGATCTCCAGTTTTGCCAGCACCATTTATTAAATAAACATTCTCTTCCCCATTTAATGGATTTCAACCCTTTGTCAAAGATCAGCTGACCATAGGTCAATGGATCTATTTCTAGGTTCTCAATTCTATCCCATTGGTCTATGTGTCTGTCATTATACCAATACCAGGCAGTGTTGACTACTGTGGCTGTATAGCCAGTTTTGAGATCTGGCAGTTTGAGACTTCCTACTTGGTTGTTCTTCTTCAATAGTGCTTTGTGTATCTAAGGTCTCTATCCTTTTCGTATAAAGTTATTGACTATTTTTTCCATATCTTTAAAAAATGTTGATGGGATCTGGTTTGGGATTGCACTGAATGTATATATTGCTTTAGGTAGAATTGACATTTTCACAATGTTCACTCTTCCTATCCACTAGCCTGGGATTTTCTTCCATTTATGTAG
>NW_006921969.1:3224969-3227738 GCF_000298275.1 Orycteropus afer afer | reverse complement strand
CTTGGGTTTTCTAGGTATAGGATCATATCATCAGCAAATAGGGATAGTTTGACTTCTTCCTTACCAATTTGGATGCCTTTGATTTCCCTTTCTTGTTATGGCCCTACCTAGGACTTCCAGTACAAGGTTGGATAGAAGTGGTGATAGAGGGCATCCTTGCCTGGTACTTGTTTGCAAGAGGAATGATTTTAGTCTCTCTCCTTTGAGAATACTGTTGGTTGTTGGTTTTGCATGTTGTTGTTGTTGTTAAGTGCCGTGGAGTCGTTTCCAACTCATAGTGACCCCATGCACAGCAGAACGAAACACTGCCTGATCCCGTGCCAGCCCCACAATCCCTGCTATACTTGAGCCATCATCGCAGCCACCGTGTCAATCCATCTCGTTGAAGGCCTCCCCCTCTTTCGTTGACCCTCCACCCTACTAAGCATGACATCCTTCTCCAGGGAATGTTTTAGAGTGTTGATTTTGGCTCTTTCTTCTTTTTTGAGGTGTGTTTGTATTGCTATAAATTGGTCTCTGATGACTGCTTTTTCTGTGTCTTAAAGATTTTGGTATGTTTTTTGTTCATTTTCGTTTGATTCAAGGAAGTTTTTAATTTCAGTTTTTATTTCTTCTTTTACCCAGTCTTTCTCAAGGAGGGTGTTGTTCAGTGTCCATGTGTTTACTCTTTTTCCACTGATCTTCCTATTGTTGATTTCTATTTTGATAGCATTATGATTTGAGAAAATGCTTTGCAGTATTTCAATGTTTTTAAATTTATTAAGGCTTGCTTTATGGCCTAACATACGGTCTATCATGGAAAATGTTCCATGTGCACACATTACACAAAAGAATGTATATTGCGCTGTTGTTGGGTGAAGTGCTCTGTAGATGTCTATAAGGCCAAATTGGTGGATTGTATTGTTTAGCTCTTCTGCATCTTTGTTGAGTTTCTTTCTTGTTGTTCTATCTTTCATTGAAAGTGTTGTATTAAAGTCTCCCACTATTACTGTGGAGTCATCTATTTGGCTTTTCAACTCTTTCAAAGTCTGATTTATGTATTTTTGGGTTCTTTCATTGGGTCCATAGATATTTATTATGGTTATATCTTCTTGTTCTATTGATAATGTCCTTCCTTGTCTCATGTGGTGGTTTTTGTCTTAAAGTCAATTTGATCAGAAATTAATATTGCCACTCCTGTGCTTTTACTGTTGCCATTTGCTTGATATATGTTTTTCCAACCCTAGTTTTTAGTCATTTTTTTTCTTTGTCTCTAAGATGTGTCTCTTGTAGACAGCATATTGATGGGTTTTGTTTTCTTATCCAATCTGCAACTCTCCTTCTCTTGAGTGGTGCATTTAATCCATCAATGTTCAGCGTAATTATTGACAAGTATGAATTTGTTGCTGTCATTTTGTTATGTGTTTTTTCATGGTGTCTCTGGTTTCTTTGTTCCATATTATTTTCTGTGTTCAGCTCATTATATTTATGAATTGTGTTATCATTTCCTTTGTTCCTGTTGTTTTAGTATTTGTTGAATATTTGTGCTTGTGCTCTTTTTTATTGTGATGTTAAGTTTTATCATTTTTTCTTTGAGGTTACCCTATGATTTATAATTTTTCCCCAAGTTTAGAACAGTCCATTCTCTCTCTCTCTGTCTCTCTCTCTTTCTCTTTTTTATTGTGATTTGGGTGAAGATTTACAGAGCAAATTCACTTTCCATACAGCAGTGCACATACACTTTGTCTCATGACATTGACCACAGTTTACCATAATGCAACAGCTCCCCTCCCACTTCCTCCCCATAGTTACCTCTTCCCAGTGTCCCTCCCTCCATGCACTCCTGCCCCCTGAACTGTCTCCTTGTACATAAGCAGCCTTTCTTTCTTCCATAATTGTTCCCTCCAAAGAGTGTATCTACCTGAGGTAAATGTTCAACTCATATGCCTGTCTTTTGTTTGGCTGGAAACCATGGGTGTGTGTTCAATTCCAGACCTGAAAGGCAGCTAGGAGCCATAGTCACAGTGGTTCCACCAGGCTCTATTGAGCAGCAAACCTGGTCCCCATCCCCTTTTTTTTTCTCCAAATGATTTTGAGTTTTGTTCCACATTGTTCTCCCTCTCTATCAAGGATCTCCTACATACATCCCCTTCCAAGTGAATGACAGTGGTAGCTGGGCACCATCTAGTTATTCTGGTCTCATAATCTTATAGGCTGCAGATCAGATGGTGTACCAGTCGCTAAGACTAATTGTTTCCATGAATTTTGGTTTTCTGCATTCTACTTTGCTCTGGACGAGGAGAGACCCATCGTTGCATCTAGATGGCAGCTTGCTAGCTTTTAAGATCCCAGTCGCTACTCACCACAGTAGGAGATGGAACAATGTTTTGTATAGTATGTTATGCCAGTTGAACTTGATGTCCCCTTCAACTATGGTCCCAAGTCCACAGGTTCAACTACTCAGTACCTCTGGGTAGCTGGCTGTGACCAAGCAGTGACCACAACCTTGCCCCTTGTTGCCTCTACTATATATCTGGGAATTCTGATCATCCACATAAACTTATAGGACCATTGTCTGCCAACCTTATACATGTTCTTGGATACACTCCCCATTTCATAGAGATATCTAATAGTTCAGCCTGTCCACCCATCTATCCACCCATATAACCATGTTTGCCTTCACTGACAATGCAGAACAAAAGGGTTCATCTTTGTTGTCTGTACCTCCCATGTACCTCTCTATATCTTTCTCATCCTCAATGCTGCCATATTGGTCACTCACATTTGATA
>NW_006921969.1:3216958-3224524 GCF_000298275.1 Orycteropus afer afer | reverse complement strand
CTCTTTTTGTTTGTAGTTGTCCTCACTTGCCAATTGATGTCTCTGGTTCCCTGTTTACAATCTTGTAAGCTCATTTTACTTTGGATATATCCATAGCTGTGGTTTCTGGGTTATGTCATCTTGTATATTTATGGTCGGTTGTTATTTGCTATCTTTGGTTCTCTGTAGAACAACAGTCCATTCTCTCTTGTTGAGGAACAATTTTGCTGGGTATATAATTATTTGTTGGAAATTTTTTCTTTCAAAGATTTATATATACCATTCCATTGTCTTCTCACCTACATGGTTTCTGCCAAGAAATCTGAGCTTACATTTCTTGGTTGCCCCTTGTAGGTAACTTTTTGTTTCTCCCATGCTGCTTCCAGGATTCTGTCTTTGTCCTTGGTTTTGGTGAGTTTGTTGATATGACTTGGTGTTTTTCTTTTGGGGTCTATCTTGTTTGGGGTTCTTTCGACCTCTTTAATAGATATTTTCTCATCTTTCATCATACCAGGAAAATTCTCTTCCAACAACTCTTTAACAATTTTCTCTGTGGTTTCATTGGTATCTTCCTCTTCTGGAACTCTGATTACATATAAGTTATTCTTTTTGATGGTATCCCACATGAACCTTAGGCTATCTTCATTTTGTTTTGATCTCTTTTCTGATTGATCCCTTTTCAAAGAAGTATTCAGGCATTTTTGTCTTCAATCTCGCTAATTCTGTATTCCATTGGTTCAACTCTACTACTCCTTTTCCCTCAATGTGTTATCCATTTCTGAAAATTTAGTATTAATCTTCTGGATTTCTGTTGATTTTGTATGCTTTGTCATTTTTCATTTATTTTGCCATTTTTTCTTGTATTGTCTTTCAAAATTGTTCTAGAGTTTTCTCTGTGCTTTCCTCAATTTTGTCAGTGTTTTCCTTGATCTGTCTCTCAATCTGTTGAAGGTAACTAAATATAATTCTTTTGAATTCCTTATCAGGGAGTTCCAATGCTGCTTTTTCCTCAGGGATGTGTTCTGGGTCTGTATCCTGGTTCCTTGTTTCTCTTGCTTTATCTTGCTTCTTTGTGTGGACTGTTATGTTCTGTTGTCACCATGCCATTGTGACATTTTTGTGTTTATATTTAATTGGCAATTGTATGTTGGAGTTATTTGTATAAAATTTTCATTTTCTTTAGATGTTATCTAATCAAGTGGGGTACTGTGTTCCTCTGTTTGCTACTTAAGAGCACTTATGCACACACCACCTGTCTCTTTTCTCACTGTCATCCTCTGGTATTTCCTAGCCATCCTTGGCAAATGGAACCTATTCTTCGGTCCCTGGAATCCAAATGAAAATACTGTCTCTTTAAATATCCAAAATGGCTGCTGCTTGTAAACTATCAAAATGGCTGCATCCTCCTGTGGTAGTTCAGTTTGTGTGTGAACTTGGCTGGGCCTGGTTGAGTGGTTGGTCAGCTGGATGTAGTATTTCTCATGATGAGATTGGTAATCAACTCCATGGTGGAATCTACTGTGAGCAGCTGAGTAGCTGCCTTAGGGAATATGGTCTGCTTCCTGTGTATAAGCAGAAACATTGAGGAATAGTCTTTATCATTTGGCACGCTTGGACCCTGCATATAGCCATGTCATTGTTCAGCAGCCTGCCATGCTCTGCCCACCTGGGGACTTACAATGGACTTGAATTAATGGCCTGCCATGTGGTTTGGTAACATCGGGACTGTGCCATTTTACTTGTCAACCTTGGGCTTCTCAGCCTCAGCAGCCAGGGGCTGTCTGAGTGAAGAAATCAGTCGGGAGCAGGAGGCAGAGCTGGACCCCAAGGTTGAGGGGCTTTCACCCAGCCCCTAGAGTCTGGCATTTTGAACTCAGGCTTCTAGCCTCCTGAACTCTAAGAGAATAAACTCCTGTTTGTTAAGGCCATCCCATTTATGGTATATTCTTATCAGAGTGACACTAGGTAACTAGAGCACCTCTAGACAGCTGAAAATCCATAGCGCAGGTTGTTTCCCTCCTTGATGATTATCTTCCTAGTCATTGTCCACCAGTACAGTCATCCGTGCAGCCCTTAGTGACCAGGGATGATCTTTAGGTCAACACTCAAGTCCAAACGCCACTTAGAAATATTCAGGGTGTTGGTGCTGTCAGAGTAACTGACATCCGACAGCTCCATCTGTCTACACACTCACTGTTTTCATTCAGATTTTTCCATTAGTTTGTGCCTAATCCACTTCTGTATACTTCTTTCAAAGATCAGGGCTCCAGGATCGTCTTCTGTATCTCTGTCAATTGGTTTCTCTTTTCTTTGTTGAAGAGGGTCTGTGTAGCTTGTCTGCCTATTCCTCCATCTTACCTTGATCGTATTTTATGTTGTTGTTATGCACCATCAAGTTGGATCTGACTCAAAGCAACCCCTCCTTGGGTTTCCGAGGCAGTATCACTATGGAAGTAGATTGCCCAATCTTCCTCCTGAAGAGCAGCTGGTGGGTTTGAACCACCAGCCTTCTGGTTAGCAGTCAAGTGCCTTAGGCACTACGCTACCAGAGCTCCTGATCATATTTTATAGACAATCAATTTTGGTTCTAATACTCTGTTTGCTATTGTTAGCTGCCACCAAATCAGTCCCTGTCTCATGGTGATCTTTCTTGTCTGTAATCTTTATGGAAGCAGATCACCAGGCTTATTTTCTATGGAGCTCTTGAGTTGGTCTGAACTGCCAACTTTTAGTTTAGTAGCTGACAGCAAACTTGTTGGGTCATCTAAGCTCCTAATGATCTCTTAAGATTCTTGTATCTATGTTTGTAAGTTTGATAGCCTGTAATTTTTCCTTTCATCAACTGTCCTTGTCTTGTTTTTGGTATAAAGGTTATACTAGCCATGCAGACATTGAATACTGTTGTATCAGATTGAAATCATCTTTTCATTGACTAGAAAGTTTGCCTATAAAACCCTTTGGGCCTATTTTCTTTGTGAGAATATTTTTAATTACTGATTCAATTTCTTTAATGACTCTATGTGTCATATTAGTTTATTTCTTTTTGAGTCAAGTTTTGTTTTTTAGGAATTGTACATTTCATCCAAACTTTCACATTTATTGATGACATTTAACAACATTGCTTATTAAGAACCAAAATACTGAGCTAGGGAGACAGTATTTATTCTAAATAGGCTATAAGTTTCTCTAATACCACAATTTAAAATGTTATTACCACAAGAAGTACATCTATTAATGATATATTAATGATATATTTCTATTGTGTAGCATGACATTAGAACAAATTGGCTAGGATTTTGTTGAAGATTTTTGCATCTATATTCATGAGGGATATTGGTCTTTTTGAGTGATGCCTTTGTCTCGTTTTGGTATCAAGGTTATGCTTGCTTCATAAAATGACTTAGGGAGGATTCCTGACATTTTACTAAAATTATATATATATATATATATATATATATATATATATATATATATGCCAAAATCACTGCCATCGAGTCAATTCCAATTCATTGTGATCCCCATTGGGTTTCCAAGGTGGAAAATCTTTACGGAAGTAGATTGTCCCATCTTCCTTCCATGGAGCAGCTAGTGGTTTTGAACCGACAACTTTCTGGTTAGAAGTCAAGTGCCTTAGGCATTGTGCCATCAGAGCTCCTCTCTCTTTCTCTCTCTCTATGTATATAAAATATTAAAAATAATTTCTCTTTCCATTTGGAGGCTTGTAAAATTATTTTCCAGGAAAAGAAATATTGCTTCATAGCCTTTACCAGGAAAGATAACATTTTGTTTCCTATTTCTTTTAAGCAATGTGTATAGAGCCTTATAAAATGATGCAATTTAAAAAATAGTCCTGTTAAAATTACTTATTCACTTTCTAGCATAGGGAAAATATATAAAGAATGGTATTACATCATATTAGTTTCTTATATTTGCTTATTTATTATTTTCTCATTTGATCCTGTAACAGCTTTGTTTTGTTCTCTGTTTAAAATTCACAAAGGTTAGTTGTGAAACCCAAAGTTATTTTGAGACAGGCCTCTGGAAAATCCCTTGGGAATAGTTTTTTCTAAGTACATGAATTCATTCTTAATATAACTAAACTCTTATGTCCCTGCCTGACCTTTAAAGTCTAATACTTTAGACTGTGGATT
The DNA here is from genome assembly GCF_000298275.1 of Orycteropus afer afer. Classification (NCBI taxonomy): domain Eukaryota; kingdom Metazoa; phylum Chordata; class Mammalia; order Tubulidentata; family Orycteropodidae; genus Orycteropus; species Orycteropus afer. Next base: position 3,220,394 of record NW_006921969.1, on the reverse strand, counting down.
GGCCAAGACTTTCTGATGCTAGATTGTGTCAGTGGTTCAAAGTCTACATAATCTTGAGAAAATAACCAAAGTTTCTCAATTTCCTTTTCTGTAAAACAAAGAGATTAGATAATCTTACTAATATTGAAGGCTTCTTCCATCTATTTTGATGAAAGTCTTGTGATCCCTGTATTCCTAGACATACCTTTAGATGTTTCTAAACCATATCACAACATTGCTATTGTTAGTAAACTGTACCCATGCATCCATTTTCCATTCTTTATTTTTACATTTTTTATTGTGGTGAAAATATACATAAAAAAACATATACCAACTCATTAATTTCTGCATGTGACATTATTACAGTCCTCAAGTTGTGCAACCATCCAAGTTATCTTTTTCCAAATCATTCCACAACAGTAACATAAACTCAATGTCCCTTATACAAAAACTCTTTGGGCCCTCCCTCCTGCCCTGGTAACCACTAATCATCTTTGATTTCTACATGTTTGCTTATTTCATGTAAGTGTGATCATACAGTATATCCTTTTGTGACTGACTCATTTCCTCAGCATGATGTTTTCAAGGTTCCTCCACGTAGTGGCAAACATCAGGACTTTATTTCTCTTTATAGCTGAATAGTATTCCATTATGTGTATATACCACATTTTGTTCATCCATTCATCTGTTGATGGAAATTTTGGTTATTTTCACCTTTTGACTGTTGTCTTATTATATGTTAGGCATTGTATTGGGGTTATAGTACTATTGATGGACTGTAATTCTTGCCTCAGGTATAGTCCAATGTGGAAGACTGACAAATAAATCAGAGCAATAATGGTTTAGTAACAAGAGTTCTATATGTTAATATGCATTGCTGTACACTAAAATTAAAAGAGATAAGATGGGTAGATTTCCAGTCCCAGTGTGTGGGTGGAACATCTTTAAGAATCATTAATAATACAAAGCTAACTTGAAGGACTTGTAGCAATTACCTAGGGAAATAAGATAAAGAAATCTGAATAATATTTGCTTTGAACCATTTTATGTAGGAACGACTATTTATAATGGGTTTACTTCACACATGATGATTTGAAAGGCTATCTCATTTCTATCATGGTAAGATTTCTTTGTTTTCCAGGAAGGGAAGAAAAGCAATATGTTATATAAGCAATTTTCATAGGGGTTTTCATTCAGTATTCTTTGTGGCTTAAAGGACTTGCTTTATCTAGTTTAAACAAGTATACACTTGTTAATAGGAGATATGAGGCTCATGGAAATTTCTGGTAGGTCTGGAGGATAGATAGTTGAGGACATTGCTTTGTTGCTGATGGACCGAAGTGTGCCGCCTACCATCACCCAAGACTGGGTCAGCATGCTCCTACTGGGGTCTGTGAAAGTGGATGAATTTCTGTCACATAATCAAATTTCCTGTGGATTTCACATAGCTCCCTCTTATTACTGTCAGTGGAGTGCCAGCTTCAGGGAAAACTATTTTCCGTCTTTTACCTTGAGGAGGGGTGTTTAAGGTAAGAAATTTCCCCACACACTGCAAGGTTGTTCACAGGTGTTATGCAGGATCAATGCATGGAAAATAACCATGACATCTTCTGAGAAGAGGAGCTGCACATTTCAGACAAACCTGTTGTCATCAAGTCTATTCCAACTCTTAGCAATTCTATAGGACCAAGTAGACCGGTTCCATAGGGTTCCCAAGGCTTAATTTTTAAGGAAGCAGGCTGCCTCATTTCTCTCCTGTGGAGTGGCTGGGAGGTTTGAGTCAACTATATTTCCTCAGTAGACAAATGCTAAATGACTGCACCACCAGAGGCCTTTTGTCACAAACAAGAGAATATAATTCCTTCTAAATTTGTTTCATTTGGTCCTCTCCTATTGAAACTATTTTCTAGAATAGCTCAGTAATGAGGAATTAATAGAACAGTAGCAATGGCTCTTGGGTGTTGTAACATGAAATGATTTTACCTTCACAGTTATGAGTCTGTAAGTCAAGTTTGCAGACATGCCTAATATGAAATAGTCATGATAAGGAATACTTGAGAAAACAGTGTAATGTGGAAAGAAGATTAAAAAAATTATTCTAGGTACTCATATTTTTATATACTTCACCTTTTTATAAAACCCTGAGATGATCTAGAAAATGCAGGTTGTCTTTTGCTCTTTAAATGGTGTTCTGGATACTTAGTACCTCTCTGACAGAAATATACCACAAATGGGATAATGGCCTTATCAAATAAGAGTTTATTGTCTTACATTTCTGGAGGCTAGAAATCTGAGTTCAAAGTGCCAGGCTCCAGGGGCTGGGTGAAAGCCCCTCGACATTGGGGTTCATCTCTGCCTCTTGTTCCTAGACCACTGAAACTAGAGGCATTTCTTCACTCAGGCAGCTACTGGCTACTGAGGCTGAGAAGCCCAAGGTTGACAAGTAAAAAGGCACAGTCTCAATGTTACCAAACCACACAGCAGGCCATTAATTCAAGTCCATTGTAACTCCCAAGGTCAGCAGAGAATGGCTACATGCAGGGTCCAAGCATGCCAAATGCTAGAGACCATTCCTCAAGGTTTCTGCTTATATACAGGAAGCAGACCACATTCCCTAAGGCAGCTACTCAGCTGCTCACAGTAGATTCCACCACGGAGTTGATTACCAGCTTCATCATGGGGAATATTACATCCAGCTGCCCAGGCACTCCACCAGGCCTAACCAAGTTGGCACACAACTGAACTACCACAAATGAATTTTGTAAAAAGAGAGGAAAGAAAAGAGTGGAGCTCAACAAAACAGACCTAGTAGTGCAAGTAGAATCTGGCTGGGAGTAATGGAAATCAGTTATCCCTGAGAGAGGGTGTGTACTGTGATGGGAATGACTGGGATTTACTTCCTTTAGTGAAGTGAGCTTGAGAAGAGTTGATGCCCTTGAATTGTGGTGTTGATGAAGAATACTGGAGATACTTTGGAATGTCAGAATAATAAACAAATCTGTCCTGGAATAAATGCAGCCAGAATGCTCCTTGGAGGTGAGAATTACTAGACTTCATCTTATCTACTTTGGTCATGTTTTCAGAAAGGATCATTTCCTCGATAAGGATATCATGCTTGGGAAAGTAGAGGGTTAGAGAAAAAAGGGAAGACACTTAACTAGATGGGTTAACACAGTGGCTGCAGGGATGGGCTCAAACATAGTAAGCATTGTGAGGATGGCACAGGACCAGGCAGTGTTTAGTTTTGTTGTACATAGGGTCACTACGAGTCAGAGCCAAACTGAAAACACCTAACAACAACAATAACAATGTTATTTTGGAGTCCTTAGGTGGTGGAAACATTAAACTCACTTGCTGCTAACAGATAGGTTGGAGGTCCAAGTCTATCCAGTTGTTGTTGTTGTAGTTAAGTGCCGTCGAGTCGTTTCCGACTCATAGCGACCCTATGCACAGCAGA
>NW_006921969.1:3204542-3213757 GCF_000298275.1 Orycteropus afer afer | reverse complement strand
TGTCACCACAGTAGGACAAACTGACAGACAAGTTTGTCCTGCTGTTGGAGACCTCTCATATCACCCCCACCTGTGTCCTTGTGGCTGACTGTTCCTCTGTCTGGCTTCCTGGCTTTTAATCCCCTTTCTCCTGCTCTTCTGGCCTGTTACTCTGGGCAGGCCTGAGTTTTCCCTCCTCACCTAATCCCTTCGGCTAATTGCTCTTCTGTCCGGATTCAAGTCCTTTATTCCCTTTCTCATGCTCTTCTGGCCTGGTACTCTGGGCATCCCTGAGTTGTCTATCCTCACCTGTAACCCTGGGGCTGACTGCTCTTCTGTCCGGGTTCAAGGTTTTTATCCCCTTTCTCCTGCTCTTCCGGCCTGCTACTCTGGGCGTCCCTGCATTGTCTCTCCTCACCTGTAACCCTGGGGCTGACTGCTCTTCTGTCCGGGTTCAAGGCTTTTATCCCCTTTCTCCTGCTCTTCCGGCCTGCTACTCTGGGCGGGCCTGAGTTTCCCCTTCTCACCTAATCCCTTCGGCTGATTGCTCTTCTGTCCGGGTTCAAGGCTTTTATCCCTTTTCTCCTGCTTTTCCGGCCTGCTACTCTGTACGTCCCTGCATTGTCTCTCCTCACCTGTAACCCTGAGGCTGATGCCCAGTCTATCCAGAGGTACCTCAAAAGAAAGGCCAGGTTGATCTACATCCAAAAATTCAGCCATTAAAAGCCCTATGGAGCATGGTTCCACTCTGAAACACATAGGGTCATCATGATTTGCAGTTTACTTGATGGCAATTAGTTTCTTAATGTTAGTTTTCTTGATGTTTCACCTGGAGAGAAAAAAATAAAAAGCTAGTGGGAAGGGGATTGATCAGGGTTCCTGTCTGCAAACAACCAAAACCAAATATGTATGGTTTTGGAAGAAAAGCTTTATATTTATTTATATATTTATTGGAATCATGTTGTGTAGTTTACAGAAGAATCAGTCTTGGAAAATAGTCAAGAATGAAGGAAGTTTGAGTAACCAAGAACTTGGGTAAATTCATGTTTTAGGAAAGGTTGGTTGGAATGCCACTACTGTTGACACTGGGCAACACTTGCTACCATTTCCATAAGCTCTCAACTCTGCCATCAATTTGATGCCCCTCTAGATTGCATCAACCTTTCAGGATTTTGTCTTATATAGGAGCTATTACTGGCAGAGTTGAGTTACATGCTTTGTTGCCAGGAGCCCCTTTCACTTTGTTGATGGGAGGTGAGATCATGTTTTTCACCAAGATTTGCAGAGGAAGATTCCTTCCCCTAGATAGAAAGGATGATCAGATGCCATGTAATTAAAAGCAAGAGCAAAAGCCTTGGCAAATATCCATCTCCAGCACTGGTGTCCACTCCCAGGGTCTTTTGTTCCCAGTGCATCTCATTTGGGAGTTGACTACTGCCTACCACAACTGCTCTGGGAGTGGACTTCACTAATCCTCCACCTGCTGTCTTCCACCACCTGCCCTGGGCGGGACCCTGCTTATCATCTGTCCATTTCAGTACCACAGTCCCATGCAGCTACCTTCCCTTTTCTCTCCTTGCTATCAGCTCCCAGCAGCCTCCTCAGCACCTTTGGGCCTTTGTCTAGCTTACTTGACTGCCTGTAAACTTGTGTCATGCCACTGTCACCCCAAGCCCTCTATGGCTGGATCGAGATGGACTAATAGGAGAAGGTATTCCACCACTGGTTGGCCACCATCCCTCATATGACCTGGTCATTTCTGAGGCCTCCAGTATATCATTCAGGATGGCATGAAGAGGTCACTCAGGCCTGGCTGTGTCCCCACATTAACCCCAGACCATAGAAGGTGCTACCTGAGAATTTTTTCAAATTTTTTGTCATGATGCAAAATATCAGATAACAAGATAGTTGATAAGTGAGGAGTAGGTGTATACTCATATAACTACAACCCAATCAAAATATATTCACAGCAGTATTTTGTTCCTAAAGGCAAACACTATTCCGACTTTTATTATCAAGGATACTTTTAAATTTCATACAGATGAAATCATTCAGTATATTTTCTTTTGTGTCTGGCTTCTTTTGCTCACTCTCATATCTCTGAGATTTACCCATGTTGTTGTATGCAGCAATAAGCCATTCCTTTTTATTATTATATGTATTCCAGTGTATAAAACAATTAAATCTACTCATTTTTACTGTTAATGCCTATTATGAACAAAGTTTTTATGAGAATGATTTTATATCATTCATTGAACATATGCACTCATGTTGTTGGGCATATGTTTAAGAGTGAATTTGCTGGATTATAGGGTGTGCATATGTTCATCTTTAGCAGATACTACAAAACAGCTTCACAAAAGCTGTTGTGCCACTTTCATTCCCATTAGTAGTGTGAAAGTTCCAATTGCTCTATATCTTTGTCAACATTTGGTAATTAAAAAAAGTCATCCTGGTGGATTGTGATATTATAACATTAAGGTTGCTATTTACATTTATTTTGAAAAAGCACTGAGAATCTTTTCATGTGCATCTTGGCCCTTTGTATGCCTCTTTCTTTAAAGTGCCTTTTCAAGTCTTCTGCTTCTTTCTTTCTTTCTTTTTTTTTTAGTTGAATTATCTCCTGTTCATTGCTTTTTAGTACATTTATTTATTCTGAAGATAAATCCTTTAATAGTTGTTGTTGTTATTAGGTGCCATCAAGTTGGCTCCAACTCATAGCAACCCTATGTACAACAGAATGAAACATTACCTGGTCCTGCACCATCCTCACAATGGGCTTGAGCCTATACTTGCAGACACTGTGTCAATCTATCTCATTGAGGATCTAACTTCACATGGTTGTGGAGGCTATGAGGCTGGCAAGTCCCAAGTCTGTGGATAGGTTTCAAGGGTTCTCACACTCACATGGTTGCAGGTGCTGTTGAACCCAAATCAGTGGATCAGATGACCAACTGCTGTCTTAAGTCCTAGGATGAGATGACAATGAACCAAACCCAGAACCAGAGCAAGAGAACTTTCCCAGAACATTCACATATATACCCTCACAGGAGCAGATGGTGGTGACTTGAGTCACACCCTCCAGCAAGGTGAGACTCAAGATGCAGCCCACCCTAAACAGGTGTAGAGACTAGGATTTATAAATACATCAAAATACATACAAAATGTAGGATTATGGTTAGAAGGGCCATATTAAGAAATTCACTGCACTGCACCATGCTGACCCTCCACTCTAGGAAGTATGAAATCCTTCTCCAGGGAAGGACTTTACTGACAATGTGACCAAAGTAGGTGAGATGAAGTCTGGCCATTCTCACTTGCAAGGAACATTCTGGCTGCACTTCTTCCAGGATAAATTTGTTCATTTGTCTGGCACTCCATGGTACTTTCAGTATTCTGTGTCAACACCACAATTCAAAGGCATTAACTCTTCTTTGGTCTTCCTTATTCATTATCCAGCTTTCAAATGCACGTGCACGATTTGAAAATACCATGGCTTCAGTTAAGCACACCTTAGTTTTCAAAGTGATCTTTGCTCTTTAACACTTTAAGGATGTTTTCTGCTGCAGATTTTCCCAGTGCAATAATACAACGTCTGATTTCCTGCTTCCATGGATGTTCCCTGCGGATTCAAGTAAAATGAAATCTCTGACAGTTTCATTTTTTTCTCCACTTATCATGAAGTTGCTTATTGGTCCAGTTGTGAGGATTTTCATTTTCTTTATGTTGAGGTACAATCCATACTGAAGACTAGTCTTTGATCTTCATCATTAAGTGCTTGAAGTCATGTTTACTTTCAACAAGCAAGGTCATATCATCTGCATATCGCAGGCTGTTAATGAGTCTTTCCCCAATCTTGATACAGCATTCTTGATATAGTGCAGCTTCTTGGATTATTTGCTCAGCATACAGATTGAATAAGTGTGGTGAAAGATAATACTCTGAAACACTCTTCTGATCGTAAACCATTCAGTATCCCTTTGTTCTATTCAAACAATAGCCTCTTGGTCGAAGTGCAGGTTCCTCATGAACACAATTAAGTGTTCTGGAATTCCCATTCTCTGCAATGTTATCCAAAATTTGCGGTGATCTACACAGTCAAATGCCTTTGCATAGTCAGTAAAACACGGTAAACAACTTTCTGGTACTCTTTACTTTCAGCCAAGATCCATTTGACATTAGCAATGATATCCCTTGTTCCACATCCTCATCTCAATCCAGCTTGCGTTTCTGGAAGTTCCCTGTCAATATACTGCTGCAAAGATGTTTGAATTATCTTCAGAAAAATTTTACTTGTGGGTGATATTAATGACATTGTTAGATAATTTCTACAATCTGTTGGATTACCTTTCTCTGGATTGGGTACAAATATGGATGTGTTCCAGTCATTTGACCAGGTAGCTGTTTTCCAGATTTCTTGGCATAAATGAGTAAGTGCCTCCAGCACTGCATCTGTTTGTTGAAACATCTCAATGGGTATTCCTTCAATTCCTGTAGCCTTGTTTTTCCCTAATTCCTTCAGTGCAGCTTGGACTTTTTCTTTCAGTACCATTGTTCTTGATCATATGCTACCTCCTAAAACAGTTGGACATTGACATTGACTAATTCTTTTTGATACAGTGACCCTGTATTCCTTCCATCTTCTTTTGATGCTTTTTGCATCATTCAATATTTTGCCCACAGAATCCTTTAATATTGCTACTCGAGGCTTAAATTTTTCTATCAGTTCTTTCACATTGAGAAATGCTGAGGGTGTTCTTCTCTTTTGTTTTTCTAACTCCAGGTTTTTGCATATTTTGTTATAATACTTTACTTTGTCTTATTGAGATGCCCTTTGAAATTTTCTATTCAGTGCTTTTCTTTCAGCATTTCTTCCATTTGCTTTAGCTAGTCTACATTCAAAAGCAAGTTTCAGAGTCTCTTTTGACATCCATTTTGGTCTTTTCTTCCTTTCCTGTCTTTTTAATAATGTTTTGCTTTCTCCATGTGCTTGATGTCATCCTATAGATCATCTGGTCATTGGTGTTGAATGCATCAGATCTATTCTTCAGATTGTCTCAAAATTCAGGTGGGATATACTCAAGGTCATATTTTGTCTCTCTTGGAGTTTTTGTTTTTTTAATTTTTAATTTTAAGGGTTTGTTTTACATTCAACATTATGTGTACATTTAGTTTCACTCCCCGTTTACCGTACCCAATCCTAACCCAGTCTCCTCCCCTCCCTGCCCAGTAACCCTTTCCCCCATGCCCCTCATAGTTATGCACTCCTGTGTGTCCTGCATTTCCTCCATGTGAATGTTGCCCCTCTGCTGCCCCATGGTTGATTGCTCCAAGGGATGCATTTCCATTAGTATGTGCCTAAGGCACTTGACTGCTAACCAGAAGGCTGGTTGTTCAAACCCACCAGCCACTCCTTGGAAGGAAGGTTGAGCAATCTACTTCTGTAGTGATACTGCCTCGGAAACCCAAGAAGGGGTCGTTATGAGTTGGGTCTGACTGACAGCACATAACAACAACAACAACAACATGTGGGTACATCACCCTGGGCTCAGTGGTCTGCATGTACATCTTGTTTACTATTGGGCTGAGAGTCAGCCCGTGGGAGTGAGCTTTATTCCAGGCCCAGAATGTATCCCAGGACCATAGTACTGAGGGTCTCACCACACTCCATCTGACAAGTAATTCTGGTCATTATTGAATTTTTGGACTTTGTTCCATGTTTTTCTTCCCACTCTATGCAGGATCTCCAGATTTGATTTTTCCTGAGTGATTGGCATTCTCTTGGAGTTTTTTCAACTCTCTTCAACTTTGACTTGAATTTGCATATGAGCAATTGATGGTCTGTTCCACACTCAGCTCCTGCATTTGTTTTGGCTGATGATATTGAGCTTCTCTATTGCCTCTTTTTTCCACAGATGTAGTCAATCTGACTTCTGTGTATTCCATCTGACAGGGTCCATAGGCATAGCCACCATTTATATTGCTGTAAAAAGGTATTTGAAATTAATAAGTCATTGGTCTTACACAATTCTATCATACGATCTCTGGTGTCATTTCTATCACTAAGGACATATTTTCCAAATACCTTCAATTCTTGTTTCCAACTTTTGCACTGCCATCAGTCATAATTATCAATCCATCTTGGTTGCATATGTGGTCAATTTCAGACTATAGAAATTGGTAAAAATCTTCTTGGCAGATAGTTATATGCAAATATCTTTTTCAGATAACATTTAAGAATGTCATCTTCACATAATTTTACAGAATCCTAAGTTTGAATATCTCATTTTAAAGTTAAGAAAATTCACCTGAAAAGTTTAAATGATTTGTCCAAGGAGCCACAGGTGGTTCCTGATAAGAGTCAGGATTATTTCTGTCATGTTTTTTTTATTTTTTTACTCTAATATTCTTCCAGTTAAAAGTAAAACCTGATCAACATGAACTTTTCACAACAAAAACAGAGACTACAGGTCTTTGGCTCTCTTTTTAAAATTCATGGTCCAGATCTTGAGGCTATAACCAAACTTAATTTTAATCCTCTTACATTGTAAAGAGAGAGTTCTTGTGTTTTTTTCAAGGAAGGAAAATATAATCGAAGAAGAAGTTCTTAAATTTCATTTACTTGATGAGCCTCTTGAAGCAAAAGTTTTCTTAAATGGGAAAAAAATTGCTTCAAGCACTGGCTTTGTAGTTGATGGTTGCTCTTAATTTATTGTTGCTGTTGTTATGTGCCCTTGAGTTGATTCCTTCTCATACTGACCTTACATACAACAGAATGGAATGCTGCTCAGTCCTGCACCATCCTCACAATCATTTCTGTATTTGAGCCCATTTTTGCAGCCATCCTGTCAATCCATCTCTTTGAGGGTCTTCCTCTTTTTCACCCACCCTCTACTTTACCAAACATGATGTTCTTCTCTGGGGTCTGGTGCTCCTGGTAAGATTAAGTCTCACCACACTCAGTTCTAAGGGGCATTTTGGTGGTACTTCCAAGACAGATTTTGTTTTGTTTTGTTTTTCTGGCAACCTATGGTATAATATAATATAGTACACCCACACCATAATTCAAATGCATCAGTTCTTTGATCTTCCTTATTCATGTCCAGCTTTCACATGCATGACCGAAAAACCCAATCAATTTCCATCAAATCAATTCTGACTCATAGCAACCCAATAGGACAGAATAGAACTTCCCCATAATATTTTCAAGGCTGTAAATCTTTGTAAATGCAGATTGTCTCATTTCTCTCCTGTGAAGTGGCTGGTGGGTTCAGACTACCAGCACACTTGGTCAGCAGCTGAATGCTTTAACAACCATGTCACCAAAGCACCTTGCATTTAAGGTGATTGATAATACCATAGCCTTAGGCAGGTGCACTTTAGTCCTCAAAGTGTCTGTGGTAATTAAGATTGTTTGTCAATTTGGCTTGGCTGTAGTTTTGAGTGTGTGGGCAGTTGGATGTAGTTATTACCTGTGATGGGATTGTAATCACCTCTCTATTGGAATTTGCTGTGAGCAGCTAGGTAGTTATCTTCAGGGTGTGGCTTTTTCCAGTACATATAGAGAAGCTTTGAGGAAAATCTCTTGCTTTTTGGCACATTTGAATCCTGCATCTGGCCAAGTCTTCATCTCCAGTTCTTGTGCTTGAAACAATGGCCTGCCATATTGACTGCTGATCTTGAGATTGTTCCATTTTACCTGCTGACGTTGGGTTCATCAGCCTCAGCATCCAGTAGCTGCATGAGTAAGGAGATGCCTCCAGCTCCAGTGGACTTGAAACAAGAGGTTGAGCTGAATCTCAAGGTTGAGGGCCTTTCACCCAGCCTTTAAAGCTGGCATTCTTAATTCAGACTTCTAGCATCCTAAATTGTAAAAGAATAAATTTCTGTTGTTAAAAATATCCATTTGCAGTATTTCTGATATAGCAGCACTAGAGAACCAAGACAGTGATATTTGCATTTATTTTTATATTTGCTTTTTATGCTTTAAAAGGGTTAAAAATTTGATACATCCTTTGATGTCTTTACTACTGCTTTCATGTGCATTGATTGTAGTTGATTTGTGAATTCAAGTAAAATGACATCCTTGACAACTTCAATATTTTCTCCATTTATCATGAAATTGTTTATTGGTCCTCTTGTGAAGATTTTTGTTTCCTTTATGTTGAAGTGTAAGCCATATAAAAAACTACAGTCTTTGATCTTCATCAGTAAGTCTTTCAAGTTCTTTTCACCTTTAGCAAGCAATGTTGTGTCATCTGCATTTCACAGGTTGTTAAATGAGTCTTCCTCCAATCCTGATAATGTGTTCTTCATCATATAGTCTGGTTTCTTAGATTATTTGCTCAGCATACAGATTGAATAAGTATGGTGAAAGGATGCAACCCTGAGGCACACATTTCCTGATTTTAACTACACAATATTATCTTGTTCTGTTTGAATGACTGTCTTTTTGTCTATGAACACGTTCTACATGAACACAATTAAGTGTCTGGAACTCCCATTCTTTGCAGTGTTATCCAAAATTTGTTATGATTGACACAGCTGAATGCCTTTGCCTAGTTAATAAAACACAGGTAAACATCTTTTTTGTTGTTGTTGTATTCTCTGCTTTCAGTCAAGATCTATCTGGCATCAGCAATGATATCTCTCATTCCTAGTCCTCTTCTAAATCTAGCTTAAATATCTGGCAGTTACCTGTCAATGTATTGTTCCAACCATTTTTGAAGTATCTTCAGAAAAAATTATTTATGTATGATATTAAAGATATTGTTTGATAGCTTCCACATTCTGTTGGATCATCTTTCTTTGGGATGGGCAGAAATATGTATCTCTTCTAGTCAGGTGGCCATGTAGCTGTCTTCCAAATTTTCTGGCATAGAAAAATGAGTGCTTCCATTGTTGCATCTGTTTGTTGAAACATCTCGATCGACATTCCATCAATTCCTGGAGCCTTGGTTTTCACCAAGACTTTAGCTCAGCATGGACATCTTCTTTTAAAGCCATTGCTTCTTGATCACACACTACCTCTTGAAGTGGTTGAACATTGTTGTTGTTGTTGTTAGGTGCCGTCGAGTTATTTCCAACTCATAGTGACCCCAGGCACAGCAGAACAAAACACTGCCCTATCCCATGCCAGCTCCATGATCCCTGCTATACTTGAGCCCATCATCACAGCCACCGTGTCAATCCATCTCGTTCTCCAGGGAATGGTCCCTTCTGACAACATGACCAAA
>NW_006921969.1:3190918-3200667 GCF_000298275.1 Orycteropus afer afer | reverse complement strand
TGAGGGTAATGTTGGCTGTTGGTTTTGCATAAATGCCCTTTATTATGTTGAGGAATGTCCCTTCTATTCCTACTTTGCTGAGAGTTTTGATCAAAATGGGTGTTGGATTTTATAAAATGCCTTTTCTGCATCAATTAATATGATCATGTGGTTCTTCTCTTTTGTTTTATTTACGTGGGCTGCAGCCATTTTTGAATTATCTTCAGTAAGATCTCACATGGGCTAACCATGAGTCAGAGTCAACTCAATAGCAACTGTGTGTTTTTCCTTTTTTTTTTTTTTTTGCTTTAAGTTGTGGTTGTCCTTGAGGTTCTTGATATATATCCCACCCATCACACACAAATATATTTACTTATGAAAATCTTAGAGGAGAAAGTTGTTCTGAAAATTGGCCCTTAGATCCTAATGTTCTTGGGTAGATATTTGCAATGAAATACTTTTGTTCATTAAAAAAAAAAAAAAAAAAAGACTGACATTTACTTTCTCTATTTAATATTAGGGTTGCACTCATGTATACTTGAATCCTTAGTGCAATTCATGAGAAAATGAAGATCTAGAAACACAATAATATAATTGTCAGTGAAGTTGAACTTCCAAGGAGACTAATTCACAGGCAGCCAAACCTGAACTGCTTGCTCCATTCTGAATGTGTTGCCAAAAGAACTGAAGGCATTAATACAGTTGGAACAAGTAATATAAGAAAAAAAGAATCTAATGGCGTCTATACATCAGCTGTTCCTAGTCCAGGCATGGGCCTGGTTATTTTGGCATGTGGAAGCATGATCCTAGGCTATCTTAGGAATGGATGCATGGTAAGGGCCAATATTGTGTTGATGATTATGGATTTGGTTAGTTGGTGGGGTTTTTTTTTTTTTTTTTGGTGTTTTGAGGTCATCCAATATTGCAAAAACCTCTCTGCAAGGGGTTGAATGCATCAAATGTCTAGTCAATTGCACCACTCAGTAGCAAAGAATGTAGGGCTATGGAAAACAGTTAACATAGAATTACTCAAAAACTAAGCACGAATTATCATATAACCCAACAATTCTACTCTTAGCTACATACCCAAAAGAAAATGGATTCAAAGAGACATATGTACACCAATGTTCACTGCAGGATTGTTCACAACAGCCAAAAAGTGGAAGCAACTCTAGTGTCCATCAACAGATAGATGGATTAAAAAAAAAAATATGGTAATACATACCATGGAATATTTTCAGCCATAGAGAGAAATAAAGTTCTGATACATGCCACAGATGGACCCTGAAAACATTATCTTGAGTCAAATAAGTCAGACACAAAAGGACAAATATTGTGTGATCCCACTTATATGAAATATCTAGAATAGGCAAATGCTGAGAGTTAGAATTTTATTAGTGCTGACCAAGTATTGGTGTAAGAGAGAAACGAGAAATATTACTGAGGTAGTACTGAGTTTCTTTGTAGGGTGATGAAAATCTTTTGGAAATGGAAATGGATAGCAGTGATGGTAGCATTACTTAGTGAATATAATTAATGTCATTGAATTATACACTTACAACTAGTTAAAATGGTAAACTTTTTGTTATGTATGTTTTATTAAAAAAATGAAGAAAAAAAGAATATAGGACTTAGATGACTCAGAGTTAGTATTCAATGTGACACTGGTGTCACTCTTTCCTTCTTAATCTACAGTCCAAGATTGAGTTATTCATCATTTATAAATGACGACGTTGGTGAAGTGATCTATACTTTGGTTTAAAAAGAAGGTAATGGCATTCACAGATCGAGGAACTATTCCAGGGGACTTGATATCACAATTTCAAAGTTGAATGTTGTTTTAGATAAGCTTTTAAAAAACATTTGAAAGAGCAATACAGTGAATTTTCCCATCAAAATTATACAAATATAGCATGATTTTTTTTCTTTAAATACAGAAGTAAAGCAAAGCAAACCAAATAAAAAATGTGATCCAACAGTTTATGATAATGAATAATTCTGGATTGTACAAAATACCTGGTGATAGCATCCTACCGAGAATCATAGAAAATACTGTATCTCAAATAACTTGAAAAAGATGATATTCTCTGGAAACTCTGTTAGATGCCTTAAAAATGATACTGGTAATAATGAAGACAGTGATATCAAGATTTCATGTGAAGAGTTTGAATCAAAAGTCTCATGCAATGGAAGGGTGGAAAACACATATCATTTTAAAATTACCATGCTAATTTACATTTGGAGCTCTGGTAGCATAGTGGCTAAAAGCACTTGACTGCTAACCAGAAGGCTGGCGGTTCAAACCCACCAGCCACTCCTCGGAAGGAAGGTTGGGCAATCCTACTTCCGTAGTGATACTGCCTTGGAAACCCAAGGAGGGGTCGCTATGAGTCGGGGCCGACTCGACAGCACATAACAACAACAACAATTTACATTTGGGAGCTCTGGTAGCATAGTGGCTAAGGCACTTGACTGCTAACCAGAAGGCTGGTGGTTCAAACCCATCAGCCACTCTTCGGAAGGAAGATGAGGCAATCTACTTCAGTAGTGATACTGCCTCGGAAACCCAAGGAGGAGTTGCTATGAGTTGGGTCTGACTTGATGGCACATAACAACAATGACAACAACAATTTACATTTGATGAGATTCTGCATACTGTATTATTTTAAATATGCACATAAGAAAATGAAAAATTCCATATTTATTGAGTTGTTTAACTGCTTCATCTACATGCTCAAGAGATTATATTATCAAGGTGGCTAAAATCTTTTATTTGTAGGACCTTGTGGTAATTAAGGTTATATGTCACCTTGGCTGGTCCTGGTTTTGAGTGGCTAGGCAGCTGGATGTAGTTATTCCCCATGATGAGATTGGTATAATTTCTTTGGTTACCTAGTGCTATTCTAATACAAAATACCACAAATGAGTGGATGGCTTTAACAAACAGTTTATTCTCTTATAGTTTAGGGGCTAGATGTCTGAGTTCAAAGTGCCAACTCCAGGGACTGGGTGAAAGTCCCTTGACCTTGGGCATCAGCTCTGCCTCTTGCTCCCAGCCCACTGAAGCTGGAGGCTTTTCTTAACTCAGGCAGCTGCTGGCTGCTGAGACTGACAAACAATTGTTGTTGTTGTTGTTATGTACTGTCGAGTCGGACCCGACTCATAGCGACCCCTCTTTGGGTTGCTGAGGCAGTATCACTACGGAAGTAGATTGCCCCATCTTCCTTCCAAGGAGTGGCTGGTGGGTTTGAAACGCCAGACTTTTGGTTAGCAGTCAAATGGCATAGTCCCAAGATTACCAAAAACATGTCAGGTCACTCATTCAAGTCCAGAGACAGTCCCAAGATTGGCAGGATACGTGGTAGGCTGCTGAATGAAGACTTGGCTACATTTAGGGTCCAAGTGTGTCAAAAAGCTCAAGACCATTCCCAAAGCTTCTCCTTATGTACTGGAAGAAGACCACATCCCTAAGGCAGCTACTCAGCTGCTCCAGTAGATTCCACCATGGAAATGATTATCAGTCTTTCCATGGGGAATAACTACATCCAGCTGCTCAGCTACTCAAAACCAGGCCCAGCCAAGTTGACACATAGCCTTAACTACCACAGTAATCAACCACTTCCAACCTTTAGGCTAGCACTATAGTCACTTCCAATTATCAACTTCTGAGGCTCTGATACAGCAATTGTACCGAACAAAATACTAGACTTAATATAAGAAGAATAAGAAGACCTGGATTTTAGTCTACACTGTCCCTAACTAATGTGAACTTAGACAATTAACTTTCCTGGCCTTAATTTTTAAATTAGAGTCTGAGTTGTTTCATATGTCTGAAAAAATATCCTTTCTGCTTTATCACTCCTGCCTCATGCTTTGTATTTGACACTGCGGGAAAATATATTTTTTAATGAAGTTCCTGAATTATATTCCTTCATGTTAGCTCTGACCACTTGTATTCTTTTAGATATGGAGAGAAAACTTAGTTATTTTGTTTAGAGAATTCTAGGGTATATTTTCAATATCATGACTCTTATTGACACCATTGAAGTACTACAGTTAGGTGAAAGTTTATCTAAGTTTTAAAAATTAGACTTTGCCACATTTTATCATTTTGTAACAACAACAACAGCAACAACAAAAACGCAAAGCACTGCTGTGGAGTAGGATCCAAAATTCAACCTCCTTTCATCATCATGACAATGCATAATCACTGACAAATATTAGCACATTATCAGGAAAGGTAGAAGGAGTAAGCTTGCTAAACTTTGAATAATTTTGGAGATCTTAAAAAATTTAGATCGTGTTTTTGTGACTCTTCACATATGTTGCATAGAGGATCTGTTCCTGAATTCTTAAAATGTCATGATTAGTGCAAGATATATTATATCAATTTCTGGGGTACAGTGGTTACAAGGTCTCTGTCCTTATGAGATGATGAGTAAAGTGAAAGGTGAAGTGTTTTGATGTCTTGGCACAAAAGGATTTTTCTTGGAGTTTTCACATATTCCCATGACCTGATGCACAAACATTCAATTACATAAATCCCACTAGGGTGAAGGTGAAGGCAAATTATTTTAAGCTAAGAGGGAGGAAATATAGTACAGTGAATAAGAGCATGAACTCTTAGATTAGAAAAACTGATTTCAAATCTTAGCTCTCATATCTGTTAACTTTGTCTTAGGCAAGTTATTAGATCTTGATGTGTCTCAATTTCCTCAACTATAAAGAAGAGATAATAATAATAATGCCAACTTCACAGGGTTGTTTTACAAATTAATTAAGTTAAGAGAAGAAAGCACTTAGAGTAGTACTTGACACAGTTTAAGTACTCAATACTTAGTAGCTATTGCTATTATTTGGGAGCTCTAGTGGCATAGTGCCTAAGGAATTAGACTGCTAACTAGAAGGCTGGTTGTTCAAATGCACAAGCCACTCCTCAGAAGGAAGATTGGACAATCTACTTCCATAGAAATACTGCCTGGGAAACCCAAGGAGGGGTTGCTATGAGTCAGAAAAATGACTCAATGGCAGTGACATTGACATTGACATTAGTATTATTAGGAGTCTATGGGAAGTACAAATGGTTTTGAGCTCAGCATTTAACCAAAAGGTGCCTTGGAAGAAAGGTCTGGCAGTCTACTTCCAAAATATCAGCCATTAAAAATACTACAGAGCATAGTTTTACTATGTACACATACAGTTACCATCAGTTAAAACTGACTAGACAACAACTGCTTGTTTGTTTTTCAAAATTGTTATTATTACAGGCTATCTGGGGATAACCCTATTTGATAGATAAAGACATGGGCAAAGATAGATGGCTGAAATGGTGTTGGTTCAGAGAACAGCAGGTCCAGACATATTAAAACAAATGCAACACACTGTTTTTGAGTTAGATCTGACTCCTAGCAGCCCCTCCTTGGGTTTCTGAGGCGGTATCACAATGGAAGTAGATTGCTCAACCTTCCTTCTGAGGAGTGGCTAGTGGGCTTGAACCACCAAACTTCTGGTTAGCAGTCAAATGCCTTACGCACTATGCCACTAGAGCTCTTAACCAAACTCACTGCCATTGAGTGGGATCTGATTCATAGCGACCCCTCCTTGGGTTTCCGAGGTGGTATCACTATGGAAGTAGATTGTTCCATCTTCCTTCTGAAGAGTGGCTGGTGGTTTGAATTGTCAGCCTTCTGGTTAGCCTTCAGATGCCTTAGGCACTATGCCACCAGAGTTCTTGGTCCAGACATATTAGGTATAAAACAAAACAAAAAATCCAGAAAAACCAAACTCACTGCCATCGAACTGATTTTGACTCATAGCCATTCCCATTGGGTTTCCAAGGGTGCAAATCTTTATGGAAATAAATTGCCTCACTTTCCTCACACAGAGCAGCTGGTGGGTTTGAACTGCTGATATTAGATATGGGAGGTTTGATACTGTGCTTTCAGTGATAGAATAATATCCATACACCTACAAGGAAAACCAGTTAATATTACTATCATTCAAATTTATTCACCAACCACCAAAGTCAAAGATGAGGATATTGAAGATTTTTATCAACTTCTGCAGTCTGAAATTGACCAAACATGCAATCAAGATGTGTTGATTATCACTGGTGATTGGAATGCAAAAGTTGTAAACAAAGAAGAATCACTGACAGTTGGAAAATCTGGCCCTGGTGATAGAAATAATGCTGGAGACTGCATGATAGAATTTTGCAAGACCAATAGCTTATTCATTGCAAATACCCTTTTTTCAACACAAACAGCAGCTATACATATAGACTTCGCCAGATGGAGTGCACAGGAATCAAATTCATTGCATCTGTAGCAAGAGGCAATGGCAAAGCACAATATCTTTAGCAAAAACAAGGCCAGGAGCTGATTGTGGAACAGACCATCAACTGCTCATATGCAAGTTCAAGTTGAACAGTTAAAACAAATCCATGAGAGCCAAAATATGACTATATGATTATATCCCTTCTGAATTTAGTGAATGTCTAAAGAATAGATTTGATTCATTGAACACCAATGACCAAAAACCAGAGGAATTGTGTGATAACATCAAGAACATCATCTATGAAGAAAGCAAAATCTCATTAAAAAGACATGAAAGGAAGAAAAGACCAAAATGGATTTCAGAAGAGACTCTGAGACTTGCCCTTGAATGGAGAGTAGCTAAAGCAAATGGAAAAGATGACAAGATAAAAGAGCTGAACAGAAGATTCAAGGAGCAGTTTGAAAAGACAAAGCCAATTACTATAATGGAATGTGCAATGACCTGGAGTTAGAAAAACAAAAGGGAAGAACACACTTGGCATTTCTCAAGCTGAAAGAACTGAGGAAAAAATTTAAGCTTTGAGTTGAAATATTGAAAGATTCTATGGGCAAAATATTGAATAATGTAGGAAACATCAAAAGAAGATGGAAGGAATATGCAGATTCACTGTACCAAAAATAATTGGTTGATGTTCATCCATTTCTGGAGATAGTATATGATCAAGAACCAATGGTACTGAAGAAAGATGTTGAAGCTGCACTGGAGGAATTAGTGAAAAACAAGGCTCCGGGAATTGACGGAATACCCATTGAGATGTTTCAACAAATGGATCCCACACTGGAGACACTCACTTGGTTATGCCAAGAGATTTGGAAGACAGTTAAGTGTCCAACTGACTAGAAGAGATCCGTATTTGCACCCATTCCAAAGAATGGGGATCGCATGGAATGAGGAAATTATAGAACAATATCATTAATATCACATGCAAGTAAAATTTTACTGAAGATAATTCAAAAAAGATTGCAGCAGTATATTCATAAAGAACTTCCAGAAATGTATGCTGGATTCAGAAGAGGATGTGGAATGAGAGATATTATTGTTGATGTCAGATGAATCTTGGCTCAAAGAAGTATATCAGAAAGATGTTTACTTATGTTTTATTGTCTATGCAAAAGCATTCAATTGTGTGGATCATAACAAGTTATGGATAACATTGAGAAAAATGGGGATTCCAGAACACTTAATTGGACTCATGAGGAGCCTGTACGTAGACTCGATGGCACCTAACAACAACAACAACATAGTGGAAAGGTAGGCAGAAACCATCATCTTTTCATATTTGTATCTTTGGTGCCTATTATTCCACCACGTATATAGTTTGTACAATTGAGAACCAACACTCATCTCTCAGTTTCTTACATTGTAGTGGCTTACATGTTGCTAGATACTGGAAGCTGTGACATCTTTATTTCAAATGTCAGCAAGTCATCCATTGTAGGTAGGTTTCAATGGAGATTCCAGACTAAGACAGACTACGAAGAAAGGTCTGGATATATTCTTCTGAAAATTAGGCGCTTGACTGCTAACCAGAAGGCTGGCAGTTCAAATCCATCATCCACTCCTCAGAAGGAAGATGGGGCAATCTACTTCTGTAGTGATACTGCCTTGGAGATCCAAGGAGGGGTCACTATGAGTCGGGTCTGACTCGACGGCACATAACAACAACAACAACAACAACAGCAACGTGGATCACAATAGAATACTGTCTGCCATCATCAGCTAGGTTGGAAGGAGCTCAAAATCCATAGTGGCTGCAACAATAGACTTGAGCATACCAATATTTGTACAGGATCAGGCAAGGTTTTGTTCTGTTGTACATGTGGTCACCATGAGCTGAAGCCAATTTGATGACTGCTAACCAAAACAACAGATGAGATGCATGGGAAAAAGGAAGCCCAGGACCTGGGTAAAGGGTAATACCAGGAGATGAGGTGAGGAAACAGTAGACTGGAATAGGAAGAATATAATTTTAGCCTTGGGCAAGGTGAATTGAAAATTTCTGCAGAATATCTATTGTAGGAAATAACGGTCTGAAATTAAGGAAAAATGTTAGGCTAAGAGAGGATTAAATCTGGGAGTTATCCAAATACATGTGAGATTTGAAATCTTGTGATTGATAAGAATATAAATGAGAGAAAAGCCAAGAAAAGAAACTGAGGGAATGTCTATATCCAGCCGGTAGGAATCAGACAAGGATAATGAAATGGACCGGGAAGAGTTACAGAAAATAAAAGAAAAAGGCAGAGACAAGTAATGTCCCAGAAGTTAAGAGTCTGACAAGATCAAAAGAGTGATAAACAGTACCAAATAGTTACTTATGAATTGAACAAATATTAATTAAGCCTCAGATCTGTGCAAGATATTACACCAAGTTCTGGGATAACATGGTTGCAAGGTGTCTGTCCTTATGAAGAATACAGTGAAGGGTGAGGATGCAATAATGAGGAGTGAATGGAAGGTGAGAAATGGCCAAGAACAAAGGAAGATTGTTATATTAAGTGGTTTGGCAATTGTGGAAAGATAGTTGTGTGAAGAAAGATAATAGCTGAGGAAAGATTTAGTTTTGCTGTGTTTTGTACTTATTGAATTGTTTGCTCTTTTCAGATGGAGAGCCTTGGGCATATTTCTAGAACAAAAGGAAATAGCCAAGAATCAGGAAGAAAGGAGGGTGTGAGCTCAAGTGGGGAGGGAATTCATGATAAGAGATAAAAGTTCATGAGGAGTCTTCAGCTTTGGAACATAGGTCTCTTCGGAGGCAGATACTAGTGAAGATATAGGGAGAGTGTTAAATACATTTTCAGGCAAAGGAAAAAGAAATTGAGAGATTTCTTATTAGATAAACTCTGAAGAGTAGGCATCTGGTTGTTTGCTGAGAGGAGGGGGAGGATCAGGCATGGGTTTCAAGAGAAACATTAAGCCTTTGGATGAGACACTCCACTAGGGAAACCACTGAGTAGCATTGAAATCTGAGAGGTTAGATTGTGAAATAGAACTTATGAGCACTATTAGTCACATAGAAAGGAGTCTCTGGCAGTATAAATGGTTAAGCACTTGACTACTAACCAAAAAGTTGGTGGTTTGAGTGTACTCAGAGGCATATTAGAAGCAAGTCCTGTGATGCTACTTCACAGCCATTGAAAACCCTATGGAGTGCAGTTCTGCTCTGAAATTCTGAAACTCATGGGGTCACCATGAGTCTATGAGTCAGAATCAACTAGCTAGCAACTGGTTTAATCATGTAGAGTATAGTTTAAAAGTTAAAAACAATGGAGGGGGGCTAAGAGCTGATTGTGGAACAGACCATCAAATGCTCATATGCAAATTCAACTTAAAGTTAAAGACAATTAAAACAAGTCCAAGAGAGCCAAAGTGTGATCTTGAATATATCCGTCCTGAACTTAGAGATCATCTAAAGAATAGATTTGATGCATTGA
>NW_006921969.1:3179461-3189042 GCF_000298275.1 Orycteropus afer afer | reverse complement strand
TGATGGGCTCAAGTATAGCAGGGTTTGTGGGGCTGGTGCGGGATCGGGCAGTGTTTCGTTCTGCTGTGCATGGGGTCGCTATGAGTCAGAAACGACTCGACGGCACTTAACAACAACAACAACAACAACAAGAAGCCAAAATTATATTAAGAAATGTGCATTTCATAGGTACACTTGGAATAGTTTTATTCTAGATTCCAAACAGTGTGAAAATGCAGATTTTTCTGGTTTACTTATTGAAATGGAAATGCAATTCTTGGGGCTAACAAACAAAATCCAAACAAGATTAGGTAGTGGGATGTGGCTGGAGGCCCGTAACTACAGAGCTCTGGCTCAGTGGACAAATCACATATTTTGAAGGCTGTTGTAATGAAGTGGGAAGTGAACCATGGCAGGATCTGGCTCTAGAATAAGCAGGCTTTACTTGGTGTGATGTCTTTGTAGAAGGGACCCCTTCCAGCAAGCATGGTTCTCAATTCTGTTATTCAGGAAGGAATTCCCTATACTCCTTTCTTACTATGTAGCCTTGAGTATTTCAAACTTGGGTGTCTTATTTGTCAACATCATGCTGGGCCCTTGAAGACATACATAGGTGTTAAGGGAGTGGGGCACTTTTCTAAGCCCTCTTCCCTTGCCTGCTTAGTCTGCTCACCTCTTCCCCCAAGTTGCTGATCTGGTTGACCTTGGGCCATACTGGATAATTGGCAGAGTCACTGAGCACCAAACCAATCAGTTGTTGAGTTAACTTTGACTCAGAGTGCCTTCACATGTGTGCTCCATAGAGTTTTTCAGAAGTAGATCACCAGGAATTTCTTCTGAGGAGCCTCTAGGTAGACTTGGACCTTCCATCCTTCAGTTAGCAGCTGAGTGCTTATCAGTTTGCTCCACCTAGGGACTCAGCACTATGCACAGTTTTTCTGTTTTTGCTTTCAGTCTCTTTGTGCCTTTTAGAAGATAGGTCCAAGTCTTTTCTGCTTTCCCTCTTCTATCTCTGTAACTTATTGGGTCACTTAAGGCAGGGTTCAATCTTCAGAACTCATCATTTTCAACTGGAGAAAGAGAAAACAAAACCTTACTAAGATCTCCAAAACTAACCTGTATCCTCCAACTCAGTTTTTTACCAAAGAATATCTCATTAGTTTCTATATTTTGGAGGCAGGGAGCACTAGCATTTTATTTCCCACTGGCTCTTGTTTCTTGCATGTACCTCACTTCATTTGGAACTGAATGAAAAGGAGAGGAGTAAGGAACATCTGTTATTTAGTCTGATGAGAACACTGGGGAGAGGGAGCAGCCTCCTCTTTTTGGGGTCACTAATGAAAGGAAAGCACTTTCAAGAGAATGACATTAACACAGAGGAAGGCAGAATCAAGAGATGGAAAAAGAAAGGCAGATTTCTGAGGACAATGTTTTAGGCATCTGCTTCTATTGTACATGAACCTAGACTAGCTCCTGAACTTTCCATTACATGACTCAATGCATTTCTAGTTTTCTTCATGCAGTAATCTGTGGCTTTCTATTACTTGCCATGAAAGGGTTATGAATAATAACAAAAAAAGAGGTGATTAGCAGGGCTGCATCTGGGCATGTTTGGTCTCGGACAGCAATACCACTTTCTAAGTTCATCAGAACCTCTCTCCTACCATCAAACACATGAACCTTTTTCCTTTATGTAAACACAGGCATCAGCTTAAAATAAAATCACACTTTATGAAAATGAGGGCTTTGTGCATGAGCATGGGTGCCTGAAGAAGCTGATGGAATGTTTTCCCCTGGTGAGCACTAAGAATAAAAATGGGTACACTTAGGGGTGGTTTAACTGCCTTTCTGTCTGGAAGCAGGATGGTGGAATGGAACAGGTCATCATATCCCAGCAGGACCAGCAGTTTCACACTACTCTATAAGAAAGTAATAGAGCTGGCATAGACCGTGTTGAGGAAAATTTCCTAGTCGCCACCTCCTACGTTCCAAGCTTTGTTTTACCTGGCTGTCTGATCAGGAATTTAGACACTTCACTGAAGTGGCTTCTAACAGTTGTGATAATCCTATCATTGTTCTCTCACATTCTGATAAAATAAAAATCCAAACCAAAATATTTATCAGGTGCTTATTACATGCCACATACTTTATTTGCAGCATTTCTCCAAATCCTCATCATTATCTCCATTTTACACAGGAAAAACACAGGTTTCTAAATATTAGATAACTTGTATTAGCAGACGTAGGATTCGAACTTAAATCTGCCTCCAAATCCTTTATTATTATTATTATTTTAAATAACGATTAAGCCTTCCTATATTTGCAAAACCCATTTTGTGTCAAAGCATGAGAATGCTATGGTAATCATGAATTTTACTATTTTTTTCCTCCATCTTTCCAGGGTTGCCCTCTGCTTCCACATCCAAATAAATACTTGGCCACAGTCCATCTTCTGCAGTAAAACAAGTGTTTTTGACAACTCCTGGGTAATGTTGACATTTGCTTGAATGTCACTTGTCACTTCTTACCTTTAACAGCAAATTATTCCCTTCTTGGTACCTCTTCACAGCCACATTGCTCCAGGAGACAACTTTGGACTGGACCCATCTCTATCCAGAAGCACAACTCACATTGTTTTTAGCATTTAAAAATTTTCAAGTGTATCAGAAGGGAAGTATGATATAAAGCAGGAAGTTGTAAGATGAACGTCAGCTCTTACCATATAGAGTTAATACTATGGCTAATTCTCATCCCTAGGAGACTCATACTGACCACTTCTCTCCCTGATCCCTCATCATAGTTCCTTTCCTAAACCATATCTTAAAGCCTGCCAGAGAAAACCGGATATACCTTAACTTAATGGAAGTAATGCCACATTCTTCCCATGAGGCAACATTTTGCATTATTAATGTGATAGCTAATGGGATGTCTCCTTGGGGACTAAGGGGCGCCTGACACAAGCCATGATATTTCCCATCCCCTCATATGTATGGGAGAGCTGGACAATGAATAAGGAAGACTGAAGAAGAGTTGATGCTTTTGAGTTGGTGGTGCTGGCAAAGAATGCTGAAGGTACCATGGACTGCCAAAAGAACTAACATATCTGTCCTGGAGGAAGTGCAGCCAAGATGCTCCTTGGAAATGAGGATGGCCAGACTTTGGTCATGTTGTCAGAGGGGACCATCCCCTGGATAAGGATGTCATGCTTGCTAAGGTGGAGGGTCGACAAAAGAGGGGAAGGCCTTCAACGAGATGGATTGACACGGTGGCTGCAACAATGGGCTCAAGTATAGCAGGGATTGTGGAGCTGGTGCGGGATCCGGCGGTGTTTCGTTCTGCTGTGCATGGGGTCGCTATGAGTCGAAACGACTCGACGGCACCTGACAATAACAATGTGATAGCTAAAGTATCTGCTTTTGGATGACTTCACCTATATACAAAATTACCTCAAGGGCAAGGAGGAGGGACTGTAAATGGGTTACATGTTTAGCCAGAGTTCACAAAACCAATCTATACTCCATCTCAAATAGTCTATCCTTAAAATAAAATTTTACTGCAATCTTTAGAACATAGGAAATGTAATTTTTAAAAACAAGACTAAAATTACCCTTTTTCTTTTCCTGCTTCTAACCAACATAATTAGAATGGCCAGACTTCTCTCACCTATTTTGGTCATGTTGTCAGAAGGGACCATTCCCTGGAGAAGGATGTCATGCTTGGTAGGGTGGAGGGTCCACGAAAGAGGGGGAGGCCTTCAACAAGATGGATTGACATGTGGCTGTGATGATGGGCTCAAGTACAGCAGGGATTGTGGAGCTGACGCGGGATTGGGCAGTGTTTCCTTCTGCTGTGCATGGGGTCACTATGAGTTGGAAACGACTCGACGGCACCTAACAACAACAACAACAACCAGCATGTATTCAGTACAGTGATTCCATCTCTGAGGTCTAGCTCTCAGGGAGTCAATGGTCCTAATAGACATATCTGAATCTTGTGATAATTTCCAGCTAGTCAATTTGTTTTGTAACTTGATTCTGCCTTTGTTGAGTCCTCATTCTGTCCTTTCATTTTAAGGCAAACTGTCTCTTGAACTTTTCTTAGTCCTCTTCCAAGGTAGTCTCTATTGTTGTTATTGTTGTTAGGTGCCTATTTTGATTCTCTTGTGTTGCTCTAACAGGCATTCCACAGGTGGCTGGGTCGAACAACAGAGATTTATTCTCTTACACGTTTAGGAGGTTAGAAGTCTGAGTTCAAAGTGACAGGTCTTGGGGCTGAGTGACCCTATGTTACAGCTCTTGACCCTGTGTTAGAGCTCTGCCCCTTGCTGCCAGCCCACTGAAGGTTGACAAGTCCCACGATAATCAAACAACAAAGAAGACCACTATTTCAAGTCCAGAAACAGTCCCAAGTTTGGCAGGGCCAGCATGATGGGCTGCTGAATAAAGACTCGGCTAAAGGCAGGTTCCAAGCATGCCAAAAATTTCAGAGACCTTTCTCAAAGCTGACTCCTTATATACTGGAAGCAGACCACATCTGTAAGGCAGCTTCTCAGATGCTCACTGCAGATTCCATCATGGAGTTCATTATCAGTCTCATCATGAGGAATAACTACATCCAGCAGCCCAGCCACTCAAAACCAGGCCCAGCCAAGTTGACATACAATATAACCACCACAATGGCTTCAAATTGACTCTGACTCATAGTTACCCCATGTACAACAGAATGAAACACTGCCTGGTCCTGCACCATCCTCACAATCCCCGCTATGATTGAGCCCATTGTAGTCACTGTGTCAATCCATTTCATTGAGGGTTTTTCCCTTTTTTGCTGACACTGCTTTACTAAGTTCTGGTAGCATAGTGCCTAAGACACTTGACCGCTAACCAGAGACTGGTGGTTCAAACCCACCAGCCACTCCTCAGAAGGAAGGTTGGGCAATCTACTTCCATAGTGATACTGCCTCGGAAACCCAAGGAGGGGTCTCTATGAGTTGGGTCCGACTCGACGGCACATAACAACAACAACTTTACTAAGCATATCCTTCTCCAGTGAATGGTCCTTTCTGACAATCTGGCCAAAGTCAGTGAGATGAAATCTGGCTATTCTCTCTTCTAAGGAGGATTCTGGCTGCACTTCTTCTAGGACAGATTTGTTTGTTCTTCTGGCAGTCCATGGTATTTTCAGTATTCTTTACCACCACCGCAATCAAAGACATCAACTCTTCTTTAGTCTTCCTTATTCACTGTCCAGCTTTCACATGACATGAGGTAATAAAAACTTTTCCACCACAAGTGACCTGCTTGTACTTGAAATGCTGGTGGCATAGCTTCCAGCCTCATAGCAACATGCAAGCCACCATGGAGTCCCTGTTAGAAGCCTCCTTTTCAATCCTGACTCTCCCATCTATGGGACTCCACAACTCTTTGCTGATCCCTGCTCCTCTAGTTCCATAGTTCTTTAACCAGGGAAACATACCATAAAGAGATACTTAAATTTTATGAAATACAGACTGTTCAGTTCTAAAAACCAAGAAACCAAGCTCACTGCTGTCAAATTGATGTGACTCATAGTGACCCCTCTTTGGGTTTCTGAGGCGGTATCTCTACTGAAGTAGATTGCTCAACCTTCCTGCCGAGAAGTGGCTGGTGGGTTTGAGCAGTCAGCCTTCTGGTTAACAGTCAAATGTCTTAGGCACTATGCCACCAGAGTTCCCAACTCCCCACCAAGAAACAAAGCCATTGTCATCAAATCAGTTCTGACTCATGACAACCTAATATGTTATAGAGTAGAACTGCTCCATAGAGTGTTCTTGGCTATAATCTTTATGGGAGCAGATTGCCACGGCTTTCTTCCATGGACCCACAGAGTGGGTTCAAACTGCCAACCTTTAGATTAATAATTGAGGGCAAACTGCTTACATCACCTTGGGACTTGACCTCCTGCCTAAGCAGCTCTGATTCAGTAGGTCTAGGGTAGAATTCTAGCATTTGCATGCATATGAATCGCCACAAGTGATTCTGATGTAACTCTTGGTTAGGAAGTACCTTTCAATTGGTCCCCTTGAAGAACTCTGCCTGTAGGATGTCAGGTTGATCCTTGGGGTACTAGAAGCATGTTCTTTCTTTTTTTTTTTTTAATTGTGATTTGAGTGAAAGTTTACAGAGCAAATTTGCTTTCCATACAGCAGTTCACATACACCTTGTCTCATGACATTGACTAAAATTTACCACAATGCAACAACTCCCCTCCCACTTCCTCCCCATAGTTACCTCTTCCTGTGTCCTTCCCTCCATGCACTCTTGCCCCCTGAGCTATTTCCCTGTGCATATACAGCCCTTCTATTCTCCCATGATTGTTCTCTTCAAGGAATTTATCTCCCTAGGGTACATGTTCACCTCATATGCCTGTCTTTCGTTTGGCTGGAAGCCACAAGAGTGAGTTCAATTCCAGACCTAAAGGTCAGCTAGGGGTCAGAGTCTCAGCAGTTCTATCAGGCTCTATCAGACCAGCAAACTTGGTCCCCCCCCCCCTTTTTTTTTAATGATTTTGAGTTTTGTTCCACATTGTTCTCTCACTCTGTCCATGATCTCTTACATAGATCCCTGTGCAAGTGGTTGACAGTGGTAGCCAGGCACCATTTAGATCTTCTGGTCTCATAGTCGTATAAACTGAGAATTGCATGGTGTATCAGTCACTTGAACTAATTGTTTCCATGAATCTGGTTTCCTTCATTCTTCTTTGCTCTGGATGAGGAGAAACCCATTGTTGCATCTAGATGTCTGCTTGCAAGCTTTTAAGATCCCAGTCACTACTCGCCAAAGTAGGATGTGGAACAATGTTTTGTGTTATGCCTACTCTTGGCAATAACTCCAATATTAGTATATGCCTCAAATCATATAATTAGCAAGAGAGCTAAGCCAAACCAGGCGTCGTCAAGTCCATTCCATCTCATGGATACCTATATGGGCAAAGGGGAACTATACTCCGTAAGGTCTTCAAGACTGTAACTTTTCTGAAGCAGATTACCAGGCATTTCTTTCAAGGCACTGCTGGATGGGTTTGAACCACCAACCTTTGGGCCATATTGTACATGGGTAACCATTTACATCACTCAAGGAGTCCTAATCTTCCTAGAGTCCCTACCTTGTAAGCAGACCTCCTTGCACCATGTGCTCTTCAGAAATGAATTTTTATCAATTTATTTCATTCTTCCAAAACCATTTTTGAATAGCAAAAGCATTATCCCAAGACCTTCAAAATCTTTTTAAGTAATTTTCTTTTGCAGAAAGCCCAGGATTTTTAAATACTGAGTTGCCATACTATGACAACTGACATAGAAAACTGCTAAGAGTCACTTGTAAAAGTGTCAGATCAAATCCAGATACAGACAAGGCTATCAATTCCCATTTGCATATGAAACTGTATCTTAGAAATAGTCTTTCAGGAGACATTGTTTCATGTTGAGACTTCTCCTTCTGTGCTATTTTCAATTTGAAAACATTCCCCTTGCTGTCGGTTGACCAAACTTCTTGGGAAAACAATAATAACAACAACAAAAACAAAAGGCCTGGATCTCAAGTTTTCCCTAGATAGTTCAGATACAGTGAAGCAATTAAATGGTGATTTTGTCCATTGGGATAAGAAAATATTGCAGTGAATAGTTCATGAATTGTAACAGTATAATAAAAAGCTCTTCTACTTGTTACTTGTTAATTCATTTTACAATTGTGCTGCAGAGAAAATATTCCAGTATGCTAGACCTAAGCGACCCATCTATCCACCTTACAATACTAATTGATCTTGGCTTGTTGATTGTGCCTTTAGAAAGTTTTATGAAAGCATTCACATATGCACTCAAATTATTTCAGAGAAAGACTTAAAAAAATTGATCCAAAAATGCAGTTTGATCCTGATTTTTGGTCTAATTTTTTAATTATTATTATTATTATTATTATTTTTAATTTTTGGTCTTTTGGTCTAAATAGTATTTTCACTTCATATAAACCAAACCAAACTCACTGCTGTTGAGTCGGATCCAACTCATAGCGACCCCTCCTTGGGTTTCTAAGCTGGTATCTCTACGGAAATAGATTGCCCAACCTTCATTCTGAGGAGTGGCTGGTGGGTTTGAACCTCCAATCTTCTGGTTAGCAGTCAAATGCCTTAGGAACTACACCACTAGAGCTCCCTCAGTTCACATAGTAAAGTAGAATGAGGCTTGTTACTGTTATTGTTAGCTGTCATCTAACCATTTCTGAGTCAGGGCAACTCCATGTGTACAGAATAGGACAGCTCGGGAGGTTTTTTTGTTTTTGTTTGTTTTTGTTTTTGACAAAACATGCAATCAAGATTAATTGATTACTACTGGTGATTGGAATGAAAAAGTTGGAAACAAAGAAGAATCATCCACAGTTGGAAAACATGGCTTCGATGATAGAAACAGCATGATAGAATTTTTCAAGACCAATGACTTATTCATTGCAGATATCTTCTTTAAACAATATAAATGGAGGCTATTCAAGTGGATCTTGCCAGATGGAAAACACAGGAATCAGATAGAATATATCTGTGGAAAGAGGTGATAGAGAAGCACAATATATTAAGCCAAAACAAGGCCAGGAGATCACTGTGGAGCAGACCATGAATTACTCATATGCCAGTTCAAGTTGAAGCTTAAGACAATTAAAACAACTCCACTAGAGCCAAAATAAGACCATGATTATATCCCACATGAATTTCTAGACCATTTGAAGAATATATTTGACTCATTGAACACCAATGACCAAAAACCAGACAGATTGTGAGATGACATCAGGAACCTCATATGTGAAGCAAACAAAAGGTTATTAAAAAGACAGAAAAGGAAGAAAAGACTGAAAAGATGTCAGAAGAGTTTGAAACTTCTTCTTGAATTGAGAGTAGGTTATGTTATACCATATTGTTATGGCAATAAGTATGTTATCCCTATTGAGGTTGATATACCCTCT
The DNA here is from genome assembly GCF_000298275.1 of Orycteropus afer afer. NCBI lineage: Eukaryota > Metazoa > Chordata > Mammalia > Tubulidentata > Orycteropodidae > Orycteropus > Orycteropus afer. Next base: position 3,180,076 of record NW_006921969.1, on the reverse strand, counting down.
GACTATGGTCCTGAGCACACAGGTCCAACTACTCGCTCCCTCTGGGTAGCTGGAGGTGCCTCAGAAAAGGCATATCCTTGTCCCTTGTCAGCTCTACTATATACCTGGGAATTCTTACAGAACATAGCAATACACTTGTAGAAACCTTGTCTGCCAACTCTATACATAGTCTTGGGCAAACTCCTTCCTGCATAGACATATCTAATAATAGTTCAGCCTGTCCATCCATCTATCCACCTGTATATCCATGTTTGTCTTCATTGACAGTGCAGTCCTGTATATGCAAAAGGGTTCATTTTTGTTGTCTGTACCTCCCATGTACCTCTCTATGTCTTCCTCTTCCTCAACGCCACCAGGCTGATCACTCACATTTGGTACATTGTCCTTCTCTTCACCCAAATTAATATTTGTCTTTACCTATCTAACAATATTCCCTCCCCTCCCCTCCCACCCCTGGTAACCAACAAAGAAAATTTCCTTCCATATACAAACCTTTCCTTGACTTTTTACAATAATGAGCTAATACAATATTTGTCTTTCTGTGATTGACTTATTTCACTCAGCATAATGTCCTCCAAGTTCATCCATGTTATGTGGTGTTTTGAAGATTCTATA
>NW_006921969.1:3175493-3178636 GCF_000298275.1 Orycteropus afer afer | reverse complement strand
GAGGAGTGGCTGGTGGGTTTGAACCGCCAGCCGTCTGGTTAGCAGGCAAGTGTCTTAACCACTATGCTACCAGAGCTCCCACACCATATTAGGGCCCCTAAATTTTCCCCCAGTTTTTCTTTGAGGAACTTTATAGATTTAGGTTTCACATTTAAGTCTTTGATCCATCCGGAGTTAGTTTTTGTGTATGGTGTGAGGTACAGATCTTGTTTCATTTTTCTGCAAATCGATATCCAGTTTTGCCAGCACCATTTTTTAAACAAACATTCTCTTCCCCATTTAATGGATTTAGGTTAATGGATCTATTTCTGGGTTCTCAATTCTGTTCCATTGGTCTATGTGTCTGTCATTATACCAATACCAGGGAGTTTTGACTACTGTGGCTGTATAGTAGATTTTGAGATCCAGCACTGTGAGACCTACTTTGTTCTTCTTCAATAATGCTTTGCTTATCTGAAGGTTCTTTCCTTTCCATATAAAGCTAGTGATTGGTTTTTCATATCATTAAAGAATGTTGATAGGATTTTGATTGGGATTGCATTGATTGTATAGGTTGCTTTAAGTAGAATTGACATTTTCACAATGTTCTTCCTATCCACAAGCATGGTATGTTCTTCCATTTATGTAGATCTCTTATGGTTTCTTGCAGTAGTGTTTGATAGTTTCCTTTGTACAGTCTTTTGTGTCCTTGGTAAGATTTATTCCCAAGTATTTTGTTCTTTTGGTAGTTATGGGAGCTCTAGTGGCATACTGCCTAAGGCATTTAACTGCTAACCAGAAGGCTGGTGGTTCAAACCCACCAGCCACTCCTCAGAAGGAAGGTTGGGCAATCTACTTTTGTAGTGATACTGCTTCAGAAACCCAAGGAGGGGTGACTAGGAGTCAGATCTGACTTGACAGCAGTGAGTTTTTGAGTTACAGTAAATGGTATTCATTTCCCTATTTCTTTTTCAGAAATCTCTTTGCTGATGTAGATTTTCAAATTTGTTGGAATACAGCTCCAACTGAGTTTTGAATGTTGATCTTGTAGCCTGCCACAATGCTAAATCTTTCAATTAGTTCCAGTAGATTTCTGACTGAGTCTTTTGGGTTTTCTAGGTGTAAGATCATATCATCAGCAAACAGGGATAGTTTGACTTCTTCCTAACCAATTTGGATGCCTTTGATTTCTCTTTCTTACCTTAAAGTCCTGGCTAGGACTTCCAATACACTGTTGAATAGAAGTGGTGATAGAAAGGATCCTTGTCTGGTTTCTGTTCACAAGAGGAATGGTTTCAGTCTCTCTCCATTGAGAATAATGCTGGCTGTTGCTTTTGCATAGATGCCCTTTATTATGTTGAGGAATGCACCTTCTATTCCTATTTTGCTGAGAGTTTTGATCAAGAGTGGGTGTTGGATTTTATCAAATTCCTTTACTGCATCGATTGATATCATCATGTGGTTCTCTTTCTTTGTTTTATTTATGTGATGGATGGCATAGATTGTTTTTCTAATGTTAAACCATCCTTGCATACCTGATAACAACTCGCTTTGGTCATAATGAATTATTTTCTTGATATGCTGTTGGAGTCTGTTGGCTAGGATTTTGTTGAAGACTTTTGCATCTATATTCATGAAGGATATTGGTCTGTAGTTTTCCATTTGAGTGATATCTTTGCCTGGATTTAGTATCAAGGTTATGCTTGCTTCATAAAATGAATTAGAGAGGATTCCATCTTTTACTATGTTTTGGAGTAGTTTGAATAGGATTGGTGTCAGTTCTTCTCTGAATGTTTGGTAGAATTCTCCAGTGAAACTATCTGGGTCAGGACTTTTTTTTCTTGGTAATTTTTTATTGACCTGTTCAATTTCTTCTTTTGTTATGGATCCATTCAACTTTTCCACATCAGTTTGTGTTAGTATAGGTTAGTATAGATTTCTAGAAATCTGTCTATTTCTTCTAAATTTTCAAATTTGTTGGAGTACAGTTCTTCATAGTATCCTAATACTATCCTTTTTATTTCAGTTGGTTCTGTTGTGATGCTGCCCATTTCATTTCATATTCATGTTATTTGTATTCTCTCCCTCTTTTCCTTTGTTAAATTTACCAGTGCTTTGTCGATTTTATTAATCTTTTCAAAAAACTGACTTGTATTTTTGTTTTTTTCTATGGTCTTCCTATTTTCTGTTTCATTGATTTCTGCTAGAATCTTTTATCATTTCCTTTCTTCTGCTGACTGTAGGCTTTGCTGTTCTTTTAGAATTATTGGAGATGTTGATTTAAAATGTTGATTTTGGCTCTTCTTTTTTGATGTGTGCATTTATTGTTATAAATAGGCCTCTGATCACTACTTTTGCTGTGTCCCAAAGATTTGGTATGTTATGTTTTCATTCTGGCTGGGTTCAAGGAATTTTTGAATTTCATTTTTTATTTCTTCTATTACCTAGTCCTTCTTAAGGACGGTGTTGTTCAGTTTCCACGTGTTTACTTTTTTTCCGTTGATCTTCCTATTGTTGTTTTCTAATTTGATAGCATTGTGATCTGAGAAGATGCTTCATAGTATTTCAATGTTTTTAAATTTATTAAGGGTTGTTTTATGGACTAATATATATAGTCTGTCCTGGATATATTCCATGTGCACTGGAAAAGAATGTATATTGTGTTGTTGGGTGAAGTGCTATGTAAATGTTTGTAAGGTTAAGTTGGTTGATTGTATTGTTTAGCTCTTCTGAGTCTTTGTTGAGTTTCTTCTCAGTTGTTCTATATTTCTTTTAAAGTGGAGGTGCAAACCCACCAGCCAATCCTTGGATGGAAATTAGGCAATCTACTTCCATAGAGTTACTGCCTCAGAAACCCAAAGAGGAGTTGCTATGAGTTGGGTCCGACTTGGCAGCACATAACAAAAACAACAACAGCATTATGACTGTGGAGTCATCTTATCTGCCTTTTCAATTCCTTTAAAGTTTGATTTATGTATTTTGGGGCTCTTTCATTGGGTCAATAGACATTTATTATGGTTATATCTTCTTGTTCAATTGATCCTTTAATCATTATATAATGTCTTTCTTTGTCTCGTATGGTGGTTTTTGTCTTAAAGTCAATTTGATCAGAAATTAATATTGCCACTCCTGCTCTCTTACAGTTGCCATTTGCTTGATATATC
>NW_006921969.1:3162614-3175378 GCF_000298275.1 Orycteropus afer afer | reverse complement strand
TTCCATATAATTTTCTGTGCTGAGCTCATTATGTTTATGAATTGTGTTATCATTTCCTTTGTTGCTATTGTTTTAGTATTTGCTAAATATTTGTGTTTGTCCTCTTTTTTATTGTGATGTGAAGGTTTCTCATTTTTTCCTTGAGGTTACCCTGTGATTTAAAATTTTCTTCCCGAGTTTAGAACAGTCCATTCTATCTTGCAACCAATCCTCTTGACTTCTTTACCATTTAGAAGTCCCGTAACTACACAGTATTTTCCCCTCTTTTTGATTTGTAGTTGTCCTCATTTGCCAATTGATGCCTCTGGTTCCCTGTTTACAATCTTTTAAACTTATTTTACATTGAATACATCCATAACTATGTTGATTTCTTGGTTATATCACCTTGTGTATTAATGGTTGGTTCTCGTTTGGTATTATTGGTTCTCTGTTCAAAGGATTCCCTTACTACCTTTTGTAAGGCTAATCTAGTTTTAACAAATTCCCTTAATTTCTGCTTATATGGAAATCTCCTAATTGAGGGACAATTTTTCCAGGTATATAATTCTTGGTTGGAAATTTTTCTCTTTCAGGGTTTTATATATACCATCCCATTGCCTTCTCACTTGCATGGTTTCTGCTGAGAAATCAGAGCTTATTCTTGTTGGTTGTCCTTTTTAAGTAACTTTTTGTTTTTCCTGTGCTGGTTTCAGTATTCTTTCTTTGTCTTTGGTTTTGATGAGTTTAATGATGATATATCTTGGTGATTTTCTTTTGGGCTCTATCCTATTTGGGGTTCATTGGACTTCCTGAATGGATATATTCTCATCTTTCATCATATCAGGGAAGTTCTCTTCCAACAAATCTTTAACAATTTTCTCAGTGGTTTTATTTTTCTCTTCCTGTTCTGGAATCCCAATTACACATAGGTTATTCCTTTTGATGGTATCCCACATGAACCTTAGGCTTTCTTCATTTTGTTTTGATCTTTTTTTTATCCCTTTCTAAAGGAGCTCTGGTAGCATAGTACCTAAGGCACTTAACTGCTAACCAAAAGGCTGGTGGTTCAAACCCACCAGTCACTCCTCAGAAGGAAGGTTGGGAAACCTACTTCCATAGTGATACAGCCTCAGCAACTGAAGGAGGGGTTGTTATGAGTCGGGCCCAACTTGATGGCACATAACAACAACAACAACAACAAAGAAGTATTCAGGTATTTGTCTTCAATCTCATTGATTCTTTCTTCCATTGATTTGATTCTACTCTTTTGCCCATTCACTGTGTTATCTATTTCCAAAAATTTACTATTAATCTTCTGGATTTCTATCTGTAAATTTTGAATAATTTCTTATTTTTCATTTATTTTGTTAGTTTTTTCTTGTGTTTCCTTCCAAAATTGTTCTAGGGTTTTGTCCATGTTTTTCTTAATTTTGTCAGTGTTTTCCTTGATCTGTCTCACAATACTTTGAAAAGTAGCTAAATATAATTCTTTTGAATTTCTTATCAGGGAGTTCCAATGCTGCTTCTTCCTCAGGGATGTGTTCTGAGTCTGTGCCTGTTCTCTTGTTTCTATCATTTTATCTTGCTTCTTTGTATGGGCTGTGATAGTCTGTTGTCTTCAAGATATTGCGACATTATTCTATTTATTTATCTGTTAACTGTTTGTGAAGAGCAGCTAAGGGTGAGTCAGGCTCTTCTTGGTGGTCTTTTCATCATTGGCCAGTTGGTGGAGAAGGAAGTGTTGTCTCTCTCTCTCTCAGTAAGTGAAGCTGCAGGAGGTGTGGGTGTAGTTGTGTTGCATGGGCACAGTTGCTGTCTCCCACTCAGTTAGACAAAAACAACAGGCCAAAAACTGTTAAAAAAATAAAAGCAAGTGGACAAAAACCACTTTGTGTAAACACACAGGAATAATCCCTCCACCCTAAAAAAAAAAAAAAAAAGGAGAAGAGAAGAAAAGAAAAAAACAAAAAACAAAAATATCTGGGGAGAGGGCAATAACAGAAAAAAGGTTGAGTAGAAAAATTATGAAGAAAAGAATGGGAAAAATACAAAAAAGTAAAACAAGGAATGGGGTTAATAAGAAAGAGAAAAATTGGAACCAGGAACAGGGAAGAGAGAAAAAGCTGAAAACTAGAACCTGGGATGGGAAGAATAAAGAATAATAATAGAAAGTACAATAATAATAATAATAATTTTAAAACAGACAAAAACAAACAAACTGAAAAAAAAAAAAAAAAAAAGATTCTGGGCAGGGTGGGTCAGGGCACCCAGGCTCTGTCTGAGCACATTAACTGAGATTGAATTCCTGCCAGCCCAGAAGGTGGGTGGAAGTGAGGGATGGCTGTGCCTCCATTCACCAAGAGGGTGTGGGGTACAAGAGTAACAAGAGGAATATCGCACCTTTCCAGTCACTGGCGTTCAGAATGTCCTTGTGGTTCCCACCAAGTAGAGACTATTTTTCAGTCCCTGGAGTCTGGGAAAACACTGTTACTTTAAATACCCAATATGGTCGAACTGCTTGTAAACATTTCAAATGGCTGAGACCTCCAGACAGGCAAAAGACCATAGCCAGCCTGCTTTCTTCTTCACTGCTTCACCTTTTGTTCACCACCCACCAGTGTAGTCCTCCATGCAGTCCCTGACTAGAAGAGCTGATTTTTAGGTTAATTCTTAGGTCCTAACACCACTCGGCAATATCCAAGCTCTCTGTGCCATCAAGATTGCTGCCAACTGCAGTTCTATAAAAAAATGCAACACAACAAGTGGCATGAGTCAGATCCAATTCATAGCAACCCCTCCTTGGGTTCCTGAGGTTGTATCACTACAGAAGTAGATTGCTCCACCTTCCTTCTGAAGAGTGGCTGGTGGGTTTGAACCACCAGGCTCTGGTTAGCTGTCAAGTGTCTTAGGCACTATGCCACCAGAGCTCCTGTCTCCTTTTTTTGGTGTTTTCATGCAAATTCTTCTACTGGCTGGAGTTTAGTCTGTTTCTATATGCTACCCTTCAAAGCTCAGGGCTCCAGGATTATCTTCTGTATCCATGTTAATTGGTTCCCCTTTTCTTTTTTGAAGAGGGTCTGTGCAGTCTTTCTTCCTATTCTGCCATCTTACTGGAACTCAATAACATGGTCTTTTTTATGTTTCTAAATTTTGTTCCACATTTTGACTGTAAAATGGTACAACCACTGTGGAAAGCCATTTAGCTATTCCTTAAAAAGTTCAAATTAGAAATACCATTTGACCCAGCCATTTCATTACTAGGTATATATCCTAAAGAAGTGAGAGCCAGGACAAGAACAGACATATGCACACCGATGTTCATCACAGCACTATTTACAATAACCAAAAGATGGAAACAACCTAGGTGCTCATCAACCAAAGATTAGATAACCAAACTATGGTATATACACACAATGGAATACTATGCACCCTAAAGAATAACATAGAATCTGCAAAACACCACATAAGATGGGTGAACTTGGAGGACATTATGCTGAGTGATATAAGTCAATCACAGAAGGACAAATATTGAATTAGTCCATTATTGTAAAAAGCCAAGGAAAGGTTTCTATATGGAAGGAAATTTTCTTTGTTTGTTACCAGGGGTGGGAGGGGAAGGAAGGGAGCACTATTAGATAGGTAGAGACAAGTATTAATTTGTGTGAAGAGAAGGGCAATGTACTAAATGTGAGTGATCAACATGGTGACATTGAGGAAGAGGAAGACATAGAGAGGTAAATGGGAGGTACAGACAACAAAGATGAACCCTTTTGCACATACAGGACTGCATTGTCAATGAAGGCAAACATGGATATACAGGTGGATAGATGGGTGGACAGGCCGAACTATTAGGTATGTCTATGCAGGGAGGAGTGTACCCAGGACCGTGAATAGGGTTGGCAGACAATGTTTCTACAAGTGTATTGCTATGTTCTGTAAGAATTCCCAGGTATATAGTAGAGCTGACAAGGGACAAGTTTGTAGTCACTTCCTGGGAACAGCCAGCTACCCAGAGGGAGTGAGTAGTTGAACCTGTGGGCTTAAGACCATAGTCACAGGTGACCACAAGCTCAATTGCCTTAAGACACTACATAAAACATTGTTCCCACTGCTATTTTGGTGAGTAGTGACTGGGATCTTAAAAGCTTGCAAGCAGACATCTAGATGCAATGATGGGTCTCTCCTCTTCCAGAACAAAGAATGAAGAAAACCAAAGATTCATGGAAACAATTAGTCCAAGCAACTGGTACACCATGCAATCCACAGCCTATATGACTATGAGACCAGAAAAACTATATGGTGCCCAGCTACAACTGTCAATCATTTGGAGGGGGGTCTATGTAGGATATCGTGGAGAGATTGAGATAACAATGTGGAACAAAACTCAAAATCATTAAAAAAAAGAGAGAGAGACCAGCTTTGCTAGTCTGTTAGAGATTGATGGAACCAGTGAGACTATGGCCCCAAGCTACCCTTCAAGTCTGGAATTGAACTCACTCCTGTGGCTTCCAGCCAAACAAAAGACAGGCATATGAGGTGAACATTTACAGTAGGTAGATACACTCCTTGAAGAAAACAATCATGGGCGAGTAGAAGGGCTGTGTAAGCACAGGAACATAGCTCAGGGCACAAGAGTGCATGGAGGGAAGGACACAAGGAAGAGGTAACTATGGGGAGGAAATGGGAGGGGAGCTGTTGCATTGTGGTAAATTGTAATCAATGTTATGAGACAAAGTATATGTGAACTGCTATATTAAAAGTGAATTTTCTCTGTAAACTTTCACCCAAATCACAATTAAAAAAAAAAAAAAAACTTAAAAAAATATTTTGTTCCACATATCCCCCCACTCTATCCAGGATCTCCAATTTGATCCTCCTCCAAGTGGTTAGCGTTAGTAGCCAGGCACCATGTAGTTCTTCTGGTCTCAGGGTCGTATATACTGAGGTTCTCATGGCCTATTAATCCTTTGGACTAACTGTTTGCATGTATCTGATTTCCTTCACTCTTCTTTTGTTCCAGAATAATAACATTATTTGTTGAACTCATTCCAGTCAAATTTTATCCCCAACACTGAAAAAGTGCTTATAAAGTCTTCAAATATATTCATACTATCAAATGGTCAGTTCTCATCTCTCTTGTTTTTTAAGGGGAAGTTAACCCCAAACCAAAAACCTATTGCTATTGAATCAATTCCTACTTATACTGATGCTTGGGACAGGATAGAATTGCCTCCACATGGTTTCCAATGTTATGACCTTATAGGAACAAACCAACAGGTCTTTTGCCAGCAGAGCCACTGGTGTATTCAAACAGCCAATCTTTCAGTTAGCTGCCAAGTGCTTAACCATTGACCCACTAGAGCTGTTGAGAAGTTAACAGTGGTGATATTTTCACCCTCTTTGAAATACTTTCTTCATCTGCCCTCTCTTAGTTGTCTTCTTAACTTATTTGCTGTTCATTCCTCATTCATCTTCTCTTTTGGTTCCTTTTGATTTCTTGCCCTCTTTATTTTAGTGTGAGCCAGTGTTCAATGCTTGTATTTATTTTGTTTTATCCTTATTTTCTTGGTGGTCTTATCTAATTTCATGCCTTCAGTATATGCTGACATTTTCCAAATTTAGTTTCAGCTTTGATCTCTCTTGGGAACAACTGACTCATAAACTTAATCATCTATTGTCTATCTCCAGTTGAGTATTTTGATAAAAATTGTAGTAGTGATCCATCAGAATGCCTGTTACCTCTACTGTCAAAATGTATACATAATCCAATTACTTTTTCCTCCCCTTTACACTGTGACCTCCTTAGTCCAAGACAAAATTTCTTACTCAGTTCTTGCAATAGCCTCTCAGATATTGCTTCTATACTTGTCTTCTTGCAGTCTATTTTCAATACAGAAAACAAAGTAACACTTTAAAATTCTAAATTAAATCATTTTTCTCACCTCAAAACCTGCCAATGGCCTCTTCATCTAAATTAGAAAATTTCAAGACTTTCTCATTGCTTATATAAGAGGCTTACATAACTTAGCTCTTGTCCCCGACTTCATTTCTTACCATTTTCCCTTTCATAACTGAGTTATGTTCACACTGACCTTACTGTCCTGTGAATATAACAAGTGTCTGTGGTCTCAGAGTCTGTATGAATAGAAAAGGTTAACAAACAGCTCCAAAGTGCTATGTGATTAATATAATGAAAGTTTATTTCTCATATAGTTTGAGTCTCATGTGGTTTGGTGATGGTAGGGAGTGGGAAGGCTAGCTTTGCTCATTTGAGAAATGAAGAGGGTCTTTCCATCCCATTGACCCACTTTGAAATTCTTAATGTCCTCTTCATTCAGCTTATGAGAAAGAAAAAAGATAATAGAAGATTGTGAAAGAAGTTTATAAAGAAGATGGAGCAAGGGTGAAGTGAGTGGATGCTGCCATTTATTCCCCCAGCCACTAACCCACTGAACAACCAATAAAAACAAGCACAGACTGAAATTTCAGAATTTTAGATGGAGCTGAGGAGTTGGAGAATCAGAGTGAGTTAAGAAGCAAGGGAGAGGAAGTGTGGGGATGGCACAGAAATTGGGAGAACCTACCAACTAACATTGCAAGTACTTGCTCATCACAGCTTTTTCGGGATGAGGCTGGACAACATCCCAAAGAGGTAACACAGAAAGGAAGCTAATCTGAGGAAGCTGTAGCACGATTTTTTAAGGCAGCATAGGTTAGCTGTGGGAATGCATTGGTTGTGTAATTGGAAAGGAGTAAAGGGAGACTGTGACATTATGAGAGAGAGATGTTTGATCTCAATGAGACCCCAAACAGGAACTAGGACAGGAAGAACTGCAAGAGCAGCATGGCAAGAGGAATACTTTGAATAGAAAGCAACTCAAAAGGAAATGGCTAGTTCCCTGCCCACAGAAGAACACTGTCAGGGAGCCTGTGAAGGGGGTGTCCATGAGGAAAGACATAGAGAGCTCCCTACCCTCACCTCCAGAAAGTCAAGCCCCATTGCTTATGTCAGAGATCAAGCATCCAGACTAAATCAGCACTGAAATAAAATAAAATAAAATAAAACAACTAAAGATAAGTGTGGCCTATAGTAGTTCTTAAATCCATTACCACTGGGTTGATTCTAACTTGTAGTTACTCTGTGGGGTGGGGTGAAGATGTCCTGTGGGGTTCCTAGGGCTGTGAGTGTTTGTGGAAGTTGACTGCTACATCTTTCTCTTGCAGAGTGGCTAGTGGGTGCAAGTCCTGGCCTTTCAGTTGGCAACTGGCTGCTTGGCTACTGAGGCACCCCAGCACCCAATCAGAAAAGTTTCCCACAAAAAACAGAACACAAAATTTAAAGTAAAAAAAAAAAAAAAAAGTGGGGAGAGGGCCCAAGTCCAACAAACAATAATAAAACACAAAAAAATCACAAGAGAAGAAGGATCAATCAAAAGGAAACATGAAGAAGAGGAAATTTCTGCTATGAAGGCCAGACTAATGTAAATAATTGCTCATTTTTAGACTATGTTGCTAAATAAGTTTAAAAAAAGCAAGAGATACACAGAAAACAAACTACTAGAGATCAGGAAACAAATAGAGAAAAATAATGACTCAGTAAGGACATTGAAAACATCAACACAAAAACAAAAAATGAAGATTACTACTGGAACTGAATAAATCAACTGAATTAAAAAAAAGAGAAACAATCAACAGTACAGTCAAACAGATAGAAGACAGAATAAGTTAAGTAGAGGACAAAATAACTGAACTTATCAAGTCTCAAGAGAAAAGAACAAAGACAAGTGGGGAGAGGAAAGGAAATATGGGATTCCACTGAGAAATATAACATTAGAATTATTGGAATCCAAGAGAATCATGACCACAGTAAAGGCATAGAAATGATTCCCAAGAGATAATCAGAGAGAATTTCTGAACAGAGAAAATTTGAACAGAGATCTAAGCCTACAAATACAGGAAAATACACAAACCCCAATTAGAAGAAACAAAAAGATCAACTCTGTGTCACATTCTAGCAATGTTCTTGAAAACCAAAGACAAGGACAGAATTCTGTAAGTAAGAGAAAAACAGTATAACCAAGGGACTTTAATAAGAATCAGTGTGTATTTCTCTCCAGAAACTCTGTGGTGGTCATTATTAGGCACCAATGAGTCTGTTCCAACTCACAGCAACCTTATGTACAATAGAACAAAACACTGCCCAGTCCTGTGCCATCTTCACAATTATTTCTATGCTTGAGCCCATTGTTGCAGCCGTTGTTTCAATCTATCTCATTGAGGGTCTTTCTCTTTTTTACTGACCTTCTACTTTACCAAGAATTATATCCTTCTCTAGGGACTGGTTTCTCCTGACAACATGACCAAAGTATGAGAGATGAAGTTTCACCATTCTCACTAATAAGGAGCTTTCTGGCTATACATTATCCAAGGCAGATTTGTTTTTTCTGGCAGTTCATGGTATATTCAGTATTCTTCACAAATATCTTAATTCAAATGTATCAGTTTTTCATTGGTCTTCATTATTCATTGTCCAGCTTTTTTCATGCATATGAGGTGAATGAAAATACCATGGAAACTCTAGAGGCCATAAAACAATGGGGTGACATATATAAAATACTGAAGGAAACCAAAAATTCTTTACCCAGGAAAGTTGTCATTCAAAACTGAAGGTGGGAATCAAGACATTCTCAAAGAAACAGAAGCTCTGGGAATTTGCCACTATCAGATGAGTTCTCAAGTATTATTCAAGGAAATACTCCAAATGGAAAGGCAAGAGCATTTAATAACTACTCATTCTATACATAGGAGAGAGAAAAGGTGGTGCACAGTGGGTTTGGAGCCAGCAGCCAGAGGAGGGAAACAGGAAGAGAGAGAGGCAGTTTGGAACAGCTAAAAGAGATGAACTTGTATGTCAGTTGTCTTACTGTGGTGGCTTGGATATTGCTGTGAAGCTGGAGGCTATGTGACCAGTATTTCATATGCCAGGAGGTTTACCCATAGTGGACAGTTTTCAGCAGAACTTATAGGTTAAGACACTCAGAAGAAAGAAGAAGTCATCCAATTCTCAAAGAATTGGCCAGTGAAAATCTTATGAATAGCAGTGAAACAACATCTGATATATTACTGGAAAAGTTTATGAATATCCCTGAAACACTGTCTGATATAGCATTGAAAGATGGGTCCCTCAGGTCTGAAGGCACTCAAAATACAACTGGGGAAGAACTGCCTCCCCGGAGCAGAGCCTACCTTAATGAGGTGGATGGAGTAAAGCTTTCAGGACCTCCTTTTCCTGATGTGGAATGACTCAAGATGAGAAAAAAAAAAAAAAAAAAAAAAACACCCCAAAACAGCTACAAACATCCATTAGTAATTGGAACATGGAATGTATGAAGTACGAATCTAGGAATATTAGAAGTTGTCAAAAATGAAATGGATCACATAAAGATTGATATCCTAGGTGTTAGTGAGTTGAAATGGACTGGTTTTGGACATTTTAAATCAGACCATTATATGATCTACTATGCAAGAAATGACAAATTAAAGAGGAATGGCATAACATTGATTACCACAAAGAATGTATCAAGATTTATCCTGAAGTACAATGCTGTCAGTGATAGTATAATATCCATACATCTACAAGGAAGACCATTAATACTACTGTTATTCAAATTTACACACCAACCACCAAAGCCAAAGATGAGGAAATTGAAGATTTTTACACACTTCAGTAGTCTGAAATTGACCAAACATGCAATGAAGATGTGTTGACTATCATTGGTGATTGGAATGCAAAAGTTGGAAACAAAGAAGACTCACCAAGAGTTGGAAAATATGGCCTTGGTGATAGAAATAATGCTGGAGATTGCATGATAGAATTTTCAAGACCAACAACTTATTCACTGCAAATATCTTTTTTCAACAACACAAACAGTGGCTATCCATGTAGACTTCACCAGATGGAGCACACAGGAATCACACTGACTACATCTGTGGCAAGAGGTGATGGAGCTCAATCCTAGCCAAAACAAGGCCAGGATCTGATTGTGGAACAGTCCATCAACTGCTCATATACAAGTTCAAGTTGAATCTGAAGGCACTAAAAGAAGTCTGTGAGAGCCAAAATATGACCTTGATTATATTCCTCCTGAATTTGGAGACCATCTAAAGAATAGATTTGATGCACTGAACACTAATGACTGAAAACCAGAGGTATAGTGGGATGACATCAAGAATATCATCATGAAGAAAGCAAAAGGTAATTAAAAAGACAGGAAAGGAAGAAAAGACCAAAATGGATGTCAGAAGAGACTCTGAAACTTGCCCATGAGTGGAGAATAGCTAAAGCAGATGGAAGTGATGATAAGATGAAAGAGCTGAATAGAGGATTTCAAAAAGGAGCTCGAGAAGACAAATCAATTATTATAATGAAATGTGTCAAGAGTTAGAAAACGAAAAGAGAACATGCTCAGCATTTCTCAAGCTGAAAGAACTGAAGGAAAAATTCAAGCCTTGAGTTACAATATTGAAAGAATCTATGGGCAAAATATTGAATGATGCAAGAAACATCCAAAGAAGATGAAGGAATACACAGAGTCACTGTACCAAAAAGAATTGGTCAATGTTCATCCATTTTGGGAAGTGGCATATGATCAAGAACAAATGGTGTTGAGGGAAGAAGTCAAAGCTCCACTGAAGGCATTGGCAAAAAACAAGGCTCCAGGAACTGATGGATTACCCTTTGAGATGTTTCAACAAACAGATGCTGCACTGGAGCACTCACTTGGCTATGCCAAGAGATCTGGAAGACAGCTATCTGGCCAAGAGACTGGAAGAGATCCATATTTGCATCCATTTAAAAGAAAGGTGATCCCACAGAATGTGGAAATTATCAAACAATATCATTAATATCACATGCAAGTAAAATCTTACTGAAGACAATTCAAAAAAAGGTTGCAGCAGTATATCAATAGAGAACTTCCAGAAATGCAAGCTGGATTCAGAGGAGGATGGGGAACGAGGGATATCATTGATGATGTCAGATAGATCTTGGCTAAAAGCAAAGAATACTAGAAAGATATTTACTGGTATTTTATTGACTATGCAAAACATTTGGTTATGTGGATCATAACAAATTATGGATAACATTGAGAAGAATGAGAATTCTAGAACACGTAATTGTACTCATGAGGAACCTGTACATAGACCAGGAGGCTGTCATTTGAACAGAACAAGGGAATACTGCATGGTTTAAAATCAGGAAGAGAGTGTATCAGGGTTGTATCCTTTCATCATACTTATTCAATCTGTATGCTGAGCAAATAAACCAAGAAGCTGGACTATATGAAGAAGAACATAGCATCAGGATTGGAGGAAGATTCATTAACAACCTGCAATACACAGATGACACAACTTTGTTTGCTGAAAGTGAGGATGACTTGAAGCACTTACTGATGAAGATTAAAGACTACAGTGTACAATATGGATTACACCTCAATATAAAGAAAACAAAAAATCCTCTCAACTGGACCAATAATCAGCATCACAATAAATGGAGAAAAGATTGATGTTTTCAAAGATGTCATATTACTTGTTTCTACAATTAACATCAACGGAAGCAGCAGTCAAGACATCAGATGGCATATTGCACTGGGTAAATCTGTTGCAAAAGACCTCTTTCAAGTACTGAAGAGCCAAGATATCTCCTTGAAGACTAAGGTGTGCTTAATGCAAGCCATAGTATTCTCAGTTGCCTCATATGCGTGTGAGAGCTGGACAATGAATAAGGAAGTCCAAAGAAGAGTTGATGATTTTGAATTGTGGTATTGGTGAAGAATGCTGAAGGTACATGGACTTCTAAAAGAACTAATAAATCTGTCCTGGAAGATGTGCAGCCAGAATGTTCCTCAGAAGCAAGGATGGTCAGACTACATCTTACCTACTTTGGTTACATTGTCAAAAGGAACCATTCCCTGGAGAAGGATATCGTGCTTGGCAAAGTGGAGGGTTAATGAAAAAGAGGAAGGCCCTCAATTTGATGAATTGACATAGTGGCTGCAAGGACAGGCTCAGGTATAGCAAGCATTGTGGGACTGGCACAGGACCAGGCCATGTTTCTTTCTGTTGTACATAAAATTGCTATGAGTCAAACATGACTCAATGGGACCTAACAACAACAACAGCAAGTATATACAGGGGAAAAAAGAAAAAAATAAGAGTAAGAGTTTGTCCAAAAAGGCAATAACACAGGCAATCATAAGGACAAAATATGTCATATTTTCAGGGTATAAACTCAGTAACTAAATCCAACAGACAATATATAATCAAGCTTGTAAGAAATAAGTTCAAGGCACATTTGTCAAATGTACCTTGTATATTTTTATTAATGGAGACACACTAATAAAACTAGGGGTGAGAGGAGCATATCAAGAATAGATTTTTTTAATGTTAAGTATGTATGTTAACTTTTGTTACTGTGTTCAACATTGTAAATTGTTCAACATATTGAAGAATCATAAGTTGTGTAATGTAACTTATGTGATACCCACTAAAAAATAACCAAGAAGAAAAGAAGGAAGATAGCCAAGAAGCTCACCACAAGAAAGCAGCCAAATACAAACAGAGACAGAAAAATAAGAATAAGAGCAAAGAAATGAAGCACTCAGAAAGCAAATAGCAAATGAGTGGGGTAGACATTTGGGTTTCAGTAACTTTAAATGTAAATTGTCTATACGTCCCATGCAAAAGGCACAGGGAAAGAATGACAAAATGGATTTAAAAAAAAAAAA
>NW_006921969.1:3161088-3162154 GCF_000298275.1 Orycteropus afer afer | reverse complement strand
ATCCTACTTCCGTAGTGATACTGCCTCAGAAACCCAAGGAGGGGTCACTATGAGTCGGGGCCAACTCGACGGCACATAACAACAACAACAACAACTGCAATGTACCAAAATACATGACACAAATACCGACGAATATGAAAAGAAAAATAGACAACTCCACTATAATAGTAGGGTACTTTGGCAGATCAACTATCTACTAACTCAAACTCACTCCTGTCTAGTTGATTCAACACATAGTGACCCCTCCTTGGGTTTCCAAGGCAGTATCTCAACAGAAGTACATTGCCCAATGTACCTTCTGAGGAGTGGCTACTGGCTTTGAACTGTCAGTTTTCTGGTTAACAATCAAATGCCTTAGGCACTGTTACACCAGAACTCTCTCAATTATCTACAGAACATCTAAAAAGGAGATCACAATGGACATTAATAACTTAAATAAAACTATAAGACAATTGGGCCTAATGGATATATAATGAACACTTCACTAAGCATCAGAACCATTCATAGTCTTCTCCAGCACACATGGATCATTTTCAAGAATAGACCATATTCTAGGACATAAAACAAGTCTCACCAAATTTAAAAATGTTTGAATGCATACAAAGCATTTGTTCTAACCATAACAGTTTGAAGCTAGAAATCAACAAGGGGAAAATAAGGATAAAAAAATATACGAGATGTAAATATGCTATTAAGAATTGTGAAGAAATCAAAAGTGAAGTTAAAAAATTCCTAGAAAAAAATAACAATGCAACATATGAAAACACACCAAAGGCAGTATTCAAAAGTAAACTTATAGCAATAAATGCCTACATTATAAAAGAAGAAAGAACCAAAATCATTAACTTACACCAACAATGAACAAATAGAAAAGGAAGAGCAAAAGAAGCCAAAAGCTACCAGAAAAAAAGGAAATAATAAAGATCTGGGTGGAAATAAAGAAAATAGAAAATAGAAAAGCAATAGAAAGAATCAAAGAAACCAGAAGTTGTTTCTTCAAAATCATCAGTGAAATGGATAAACCATTGTCTAGATTGAAAAAGAAAAAGAGAAAAGAAAAAAAAAA
>NW_006921969.1:3156488-3160528 GCF_000298275.1 Orycteropus afer afer | reverse complement strand
ATCCTACTTCCGTAGTGATACTGCCTCGGAAACCCAAGGAGGGGTCACTATGAGTCGGGGCCGACTCGACGGTACATAACAACAACAACAACATCTTTTACGATCATAGATGTAAAAATTTTTCACAAAATTGTAGCCAACATACTTCATATAAAAAAATCATGCCCCATAATCAAGTGGGATTCATACCAGCATTACAAGTGTGATTCAACTTTAAACATTCAATCAATCTAATCCACAACATAAATAAAACAAAGGAATACAACCATATGGTCATATGAATTGATGTGGAAAAGGTATTCAATAAAATTCAACACTTTTCCTACTAAAAACTCCCAAGAATATAGGAATACAAAGGGGAATTTCTCAACATAATTCAGGACATATATGCAAAACCAACAGCCAAGATTATACTCAACAGAGAAAGTCTGAAAGCCTTCCCTTTGAAAATAGAAATGAGAAAAAAATGGCTATTCCCACCACTCTTATTCTACATTGTATTGGAAGTCCTAGCCAGAGTAATAAGGCAAGAAAGAGAAATAAACAGCATTCACATTGGAAAGGAAGAAGTGAAACTATTTACTGATGACATGATCTTATATATAGAAGACTCTAAATATTCCATGAGAAAACTGCTGAAATAATAGAAGAATTTAGCAACATTGCAAGGTGCAAGATCAACCCACAAAAGTCAACTGTGATCCTCTTCATTAAAAAAGTCCACTCTGAAAAAGAAATCAAGAAAAGAATACTGTTTAAAATACCCCCAAAATTGATAAAATACCTAGAAATTAACCTAACCAGGGACATAAAGAATTTACACAATGAAAATTATAAAATACTACTGAAAGAGAATGAAAGAGACCTAGAGAAATGGAAAGACATCCTATTCTCATGGATTGGAAGACTTACTATAGAGAAAATACCAATTCTACCTTAAAGTAATCTACAGATACAGTGCAATTTCAGTACAAATCCCAACACCATTCTTTATTAAAATGGAAAAAAAAAATAATGATAAACTTCATATGGAAAAGAAAGAAATATTGACGAAAAACTGACAGACCTCACACTTCCTGATATAAAAACCTGATATCAAAACATATTTTGAGTTGTGGTGCTGGCAAAGAATGCTGAAAGTACCATGGACTGCTAAAAATGTAACAGATCTGTCCTGGAGGAAGTGCACCTGAAATGCTCCTTGGAAGTAAGAATGGCCAGACTTCATCTCATCTACTTTGGTCATGTTGTCAGAAGGGACCATTCCCTGGAGAGGCATGTCATGCTTGTTAAGGTGTACGCTCGACAAAAGAGGGACAGGCCTTCAATGAGACACGGTGGCTGCGACAATGGGCTCAAGTATAGCATGGATAGTGGAGCTGGCACAGGACTGGGTGGTGTTTCATTCTGCTGTGCATGGGGTTGCTGAGTCAGAAACGACTCAACGGCATCAAACAACAGCTAACAACATAATCAAAACAGTTTGGTATTGATTCAACTATAGCTACGAGTTTTTGTTCTTGTTATGTGCTGTCAAGTCAGACCCTGCTCATAGTGACCCCTCCTTGGGTTTCCAAGGCAGTATCACTACCGAAGTAGATTGCTCAACCTTCCTTCTGAAGAGCTGCTGGTGGGTTTGAACTGCCAGTCTTCTGGTTAGGAGTCAAGTGCCTTAGGTACTATGCTACCAGAGCTCCCATAGCTACATAGACCAGTGGAATAGAATTGAGAACTCAGAAGTAAACCCAGCCATCTATGAACAATTGATTTTTCACAAGGGGTCAAAATCCATTCAGTGGGGTAAAAGCAATGTCTTTAGTAAATGGTGCTGGCAAACTGGATATTAACCTGCAAAAAAATTGAACAAAGACCCATATCTCAACATACACAAAAACTAACTCAACATGGATCAAAGACCTAAATGTTGAATCTATAACCATAAAATTCCTGGGAGCAAACTGTGGAACCTAATCTTTTCTAAAAATAGGATGACAAACATAGCAACAAACATGAATAGAAAGAGACAAAATAGGTAAATGTGACTTAATAAAAATAAAAAACTTAAGTTCATTAAGAGACTTTATTAAAGAGTAAATAGACAACCTACAGACAGAGGAAAAAAATCTTCAGAAATGACTTATCCATAAGAGTCTAATCTCTAAAATCTATAGGAAACTGCAAGAATTGAACAGCAAAAAGACAAACAATGTAACCAGAAAATGGGCAAAGGCAACCTTCACCAAAAAGACATCCAAGCAGCCTACAAACCTATGGCAAGAAGTTCAGGATAATTAATCATTGTTGTTGTTAGGTGCCACTGAGTCGTTTTCAACTCATAGTAACCCCATGCACAGCAGAACGAAACACCACCTGATCCTGCCCCAGCTTCATGATCCTTGCTATACTTGAGCCTGTTGTTACAGCCACCATGTCAATCCATCTCATTGAAGGCCACCCCCTCTTTCATCGACCCTCCACCTTAGCAAGCATGATATCTCTCTCCAGGGAATGGTCTCTTCTGACAACATGACCAAAGTAGGTGAGATGAAGTCTGGCCATTCTCACTTCCAAGGAGCATTTCAGGTGCACTTCCTCCAGGACAGATCTGTTAGTTCTTTTAGCAGTCCATGGTACTTTCAGCATTCTTCACCAGCACCACAACTCAAAAGCATCACCTCTTCCATGGTCTTCCTTATTCATTGTCCAGCTCTCATATGCATATGAGGTGATTGGAAATATCATGGCCTGTGTCAGGGGCACCTTAGTCCTCAAGGAGACATCCTTGCTCTTCAGCACTTGAAAGAGTTCCTTTGCAGCCAACCTGCCCAGTGCTACACATTGTCTAATGTCTTGACTGCTGCTTCCATTAGCATTGATTGTAGAACCAAGCAACATGAATTCTTTGACAACCTCAATCTTTTCTCCATTTATTGTGATGTTGCTTATTGGTCCAGTTGTGAGGGTTTTTGTTTTCTTTATATTGAGACATAATCCATACTGCAGACTGTGTTCTTCAGTCTTCATCAGTAAGTGCCTCAAGTCATCCTCACTTTCAGCAAGCAAAGTTGTATCATCAGCGTATCTCAGGTTGTTAGTGATTCTTCCTCCAATGCTGATGTCACATTTTTCTTCATATAGTCCAGCTATATATATATATATATATATACTATATATTTTCTTCATATAGTCCATTACTACAGAGATGAAAATAAAAACTACAATGATACCCCAACTGTGATGGCTAAGGTTGTATGTTAAACATGATTCCCAGTGGTTAGGTAGTAATGATATAGTCACTGCCCTTGATGAGATCTGGTTTAATGTAATCATCTCCATGATGAGACATGTTCAGCCAATCACTTGAAAGAAGTTTTTTTTTTTTTTTTTTTAATATATCCTGTATTCAATACATATGGACATTCTAGAAAAAACTATGCTTTTTGTTCTATCTGTATCCTGCATTTGGCTGATCATCATATGACCCCAAGTTTTTTGAACTTTCACAAGTTTGCCATTAGTTTTTTCATTTTAGGAAAGAATGGTGTTAGGATTTGTATTGAAATTGCATTGTATCTGTAGATTGCTTTAAGGTAGAATTGATATTTTCACTATAATAACTCTTCCAATCCATGAGAACAGGATGCCTTCCCCTTTCTGTAGGTCTCTTTCATTCTCTTGTAGTAGCATTTTATAATTTTCATTGCATAAATTCTTTGTTCTCTTATTTTTCATTATTTTTTCTTCGTTTCTTGTCAAACTGGGTGGGATATACAACTGTGCCCACACAACTCAATCATATCTGTACTTCCCACAGGGCAAGGGCCACCACTTGGTTCTGCATCAAATGATTAACCATAGATGGCAGCCAATACCAACACAGCATGCTCTCAACTTCTCTACATGGACATCTATAAATCATATAAATCTGATCTTCTGTTACACCCATGATGAGATAGGCAGTGAGTGCCTAAGTGCTGCCAAACTAGTTGCAGTGTAGTAAATTACTTATTGTGGCTTTTCTACCCATGAGTCTTTGTAAA
>NW_006921969.1:3154129-3155528 GCF_000298275.1 Orycteropus afer afer | reverse complement strand
GAATTATCGAACCCAGGAGAGAGGTGGTGGGTGCTTTGGGAGGAACGATTGGAGCAAGGGCTGGAGGGGGGAGGCAGCATGTCTGGCCTGGCAGGAATAGGCCTTGGGCTACTGCTGGTAATCCTGTCTTCCTCTTGGAGGGTTAGAGGAGGTCAGAACATGTGGCCTCCTTGCCGTTTTAGCACTAGTGAATAGAGTAGCACAATAGCTCTGCTCACTTAGATACATCAAAACAAAATAAAGTAAACAAACAAAAACAAAACACCTGGGCAAATCATATCAGCATATAATCACCAATTAATAAAAATGCAATTAAATCACAATGTCTTGGATACAAATGACCATCCTAGGTCACACAAAGATGCAAGATAAAGTAGTAGAAACAAAGGACCAAGATAAAGTTCCAGAAAACCTCCTTGAGGAAGAAGTGGCATTGAAATTACATGATATAAAATTCAAAAGAATTTTATTTAGGTACTTTCAATGGATTGAGAGACATATCAGGGAAAACATGGACAAAAATCAAGGAAAACACTGACAAAATTAAGGAAAACACAGACAAAATTCTGGAAGAATTTAGGAAAACAAGACCAAACTCTCAAAGTAATGAAAAATTAGAAACCATATACAAACAACAAATAGAGATCTAGAATATTAATGCTAAGATTTCAGGAATAAATAGCACATTAAAAGGGCAAAGGGGTAGCATCAAATCAGCAGAAGAGAGAATTAGTGAGGTTGAAAACAAATATCTCAATACTGCTTTGCTAAGGGATCAGTCAATACTGCTTTGCTAACGGATCAATCAAGAGCTCTGGTAGTGTAGTGCCTAAGGTACTTGATTGCTAACCAGAAGGCTGGCAGTTCAAACCCACCAGCCACTCCTTGGAAGGGAGATAGGGCAATCTACTTCCATAGTGATATGGAAACCCAAGGAGGGGTCAGTATGAGTTGGGTCCGACTTGACGGCACATAACAACAACAACAGTAACAGGGGATCATTCAGAAAATTGATCAAAATGAAATGAAGAATGTATAAGATTCATGTGGGACACCATGAGGAGAAATAACTTATATGTGATTGGAATTCCAGAAGAGGAAGAGACAAATAAAACTGCAGAGAAAATTGTCAAAGATTTGTTGGAAGAGAAGTTACCTAGTATGATGAAAAATTAGAAAATATCCACTCAAAAAGTTCAACTAACCCCAAACAGGATAAACCCCAAAAGAAAAACGACAAAGACATTTCATAATCAAATATATCACAACCAAAGACAAAGAAAGAATTCTGAAAGCAGCATGGAAAAAATGAAAAGTGCAGGGGACATCAAGCTCAATTGGCATAACATACTATACAAAACATTGTTCCACCTCCTACTTTGGCGAGTAGCGACTGGGA
>NW_006921969.1:3150423-3153559 GCF_000298275.1 Orycteropus afer afer | reverse complement strand
TGTATGAAAAGTGAATTTACTCTGTAAATCTTCACCCAAATCAAAATAAAATTAAAAAAAAAAAAAAAGAAAAAATGAAAAGTTACATGTAAACTACAACCAATAAGACTCAGCAGAAACCATGCAGGAAAGAAGGCATGGGAAGACATATATAAAACCCTGGAAGAAAAAAAAAAATTGTCAACTAAGTTTATGTACCCAGCAAATTTTCTCACAAATAGGATTTTCCAGATAAACAGAAATTAAGGGAATTTGTTAAAACCAGACCAACCTTACAAGAGATGCTAGTGAGAATCCTTCAGAGAGAACTAACAAGACCAAACAACAACCAATGATTGACACACATGATGACATCATCCAGAAACCAACCCAGATATAGAAGTATCCAAAGTAAAATAAATGTACAAGGCTATAAACAGGGAACGAGAGACATCAATTGGTAAATGAGGAAAACTACAAGTCAAAAAGGGGGAATAAATAGTGTAGGAATAGGACTTCCAAATAATGAGGAAGTCAAGATGATTATGATATAGAACAGACTGTTCTAAACTTGGGAAGAAAATAATAAACCACAGGTTAACCTCAAAGAAAATTAATAAACCTTTACATCGAAATAAAAAAGAGGAAAGGCACAAATATTTAGTGAATATTAAAATAGTACCAATGAAGGAAATGTTAACAAAATTTATGAACAAAATGAACCCAGCACAGAAAATTATATGTAACAAAGAAATAAGCAACACCACAAAAAAAACACAAAACAAAATGATAGCAATAAATTCATACTTGTCAATAATTGAGCTAAATGTAAATGGATTAAATGCACCAATCAAGAGATGGAGAGTTGCACATTGGATAAGAAAACATGACCCATCAATATGATGTCTTCAAGAGACTCACTTTAGACACAAAGTGAGAAATAGACTAAAAATCAAAGGTTGGAAAGAGGTATATAAAGCAAATTGTGATTAAAAAAAGGCCAGGAGTGGCAATATTAATTTCTGATAAAACACACTTTAGAACAAATGTCACAGTAAGAGACAAGGAACGACATTATATAATGATTAAATAATGATTAAAACATCCGTTGAGCAAGAGGGCATAACTATAATTAATATCTATGCACCCTATGATTTGTTGTTGTTATGTGCCATCGAGTTGGATCTGACTCATAGTGACCCCTCCTTGGGTTTCTGAGGCAGTATCACTACGGAAGTAGATTGCTCAACCTTCCTTCTGAGGAGTGGCTGGTGGGTTTGGACCCCAGCCTTCTAGTTAGCAGGCAAGTGCCTTAGGTGCTATGCTACCAGAGCTCCTATGCACCCTATGAAAGAGCCTCAAAATACATAAATCAGACTTTAAAAGAATAAAAAAGACAAGTAGATTACTCCTCAGTAATAGGAGACTTTTAATATACCACTTTCAATGAAGGATAGAACAACTAGAAGGAAACTCAAAACTAAGGAATACAATCAACCAACTTGACCGTATAGCCTTAAGCAGAGCACTTCACACAATAATAGCACAATATACATTCTTTTCCAGCACACATAGAAAATTCCCCAGAATATACCATATGTTAGGCCACAAAGCAATCCTTAACAAATTTAAAAACATTGAAATATTGCAAAGCGTCTTCTCAGATCACAATGCTATATAATTAGAAATCAATAATAGAAAGACTTAGAAAAAAAAATATGGAAACTGAATAACACCCTCCTTCAAAACAACTGGGTAATAGAAGAAATAAAAAATGAAATAAAAAATTCCTTGAATCAGAGAATCAAAACCTAGCATACTGAAATCTTTTGGGCACAACAAAAGCGTGCCCAGAGGGCAATTTATAGCATCAAATACACATATCAGAAAAGAAGAAAGAGCCCAAATCAAAACCTTCACTCAACACCTTCACTTAACACCTGGCCTAGTCAGATTCATTGGAGAATTTTACCAAATACTGAGAGAATAGCTGATGTCAATCCTACTCAAACTATTCTAGAACATAGAAAAGGATGGAATTCTCCCAAATTCATTTTATGAAGCAAGCATAACCCTGGTACCAAAACTAGGCAAAGACATGACCAAAAAGGAAAGCTACAGACCAATATCTTTCATGAATATAGACACAAAAATCTTTAACCAAATCCTGGCCAATAGATTCAAATATCATATCTAAATAGATAGATAGATAAATAAATAAATAAATAAATAAATAAAACTCATGATGAAGTGAGATTTATACCAGGTATGCAAAGATGGTGCAACATTAGAAAAACAAGCAACATAATCCATAACATAACTAAAATAAATGAAAAGATCCACATGATTATATAAATCGATGCAAAAAAGGTATTTGATAAAATCTAACAGCCATTCCTGATAAAATCTATCAGAAAAAAGGAATAGAAAGGAAACTATAACATAATTAAGGGTATATATTCAAAATCAACGGCCAACATTATTCTCAATTGAGAGAGACTGACTGCATTCCCCTTGTGAATGGAAACCATACAATGATGCTCTGTAATACCACATTTATTCAACATTGCATTGGATGTCCTAGCCAGGGCGATAAGGCAAGAAAGGGAAATAAAAGGCATCCAAATTGGTAAGGAAGAAGTAAAAGTATCTCTGTTTGCAGATTTGACTGCTGATTAGAAGGCTGGCAGTTCAAACACCCAGCCAGTCCTTGGAAGGAATACTGGGCAATCTACTTCCATAGAGAATGTACCTCAGAAACTCAAGGAGGGATTGCTATGACTTGAATCAACTCAATGGCAGTGAGTTTGGTTTTTGGTATACATCTCAGGGACTTACCAAGAAAAGAATTGGAACTAATTGAAAGATTCATTATAGTGGCAAGATAAAAGATTAAAATAGAAAAATCAGTTGGATTTATCTACACTAACAAAGCAATCTGGGGAAAAAAAATACAGAAAACAAAACCATTTACAGCAGCTATCAAAAAAGATGAAATACTTGAGAATAAATCTCACCAGAGATACAAAAACCCATGCAAGGAAAGCTACAAAATACTACTACGAAAGACTATAAGAGAGCTACATAAATGAGTCAAAACTGCCTGGTATTGGTTTAATGACAGATACATAGACCAATGGAATAGAATTGAGAACCC
>NW_006921969.1:3146168-3148311 GCF_000298275.1 Orycteropus afer afer | reverse complement strand
CATGAGACAAAGTATATGTGAACTGCTGTATGGAAAGTGAATTTGCTCTGTAAATCTTCACCCAAATCACAATAAAAATAAAAATAATAAAAATTAAAAAAAACTGTAAAAAGAAAAAAGAGAGAGAGATCTACATAAATGAAAGAAAATACCATGCTCATGAATAGGAATATAGAACATGGTGAATATAGAACATGGTGTAAATATTGATATTTACATTGAATCTACAGATGCAATGTAATCCCAATTCAGAGTCTATGAACATTCTTTAAGGACATGGAAAAATGCATCATTAATTTTATTTGGGAAAAAAAAGCCTCTGGATAAGCCAAGCACTACTGAAGAAGAAGAAAGTAGGAGGTCTCACACTCACCTATCTGAAAACCTACTATACAGCCACAGTAGAAAAGACAGCTTTTTATTTGTACAAGGAGAGACACATGGACCAAAGGAACAGAAGTGAGAACCCAGAAATAGATCCAGCAACATATGGTCAGCTGATCTTTGACAAATAAAGGACTAAAATCCACTAAATGGAAGACAGTCTCTTTAACAAATGGTGCTGGTAAAACTGAATATTCATTTACAGAAAAATGAAACAAGATCCACATCTCACATCATACACAAAACCTAACTCAAGATGGATTGAAGACTTTAGTATAAAACCTAAAGTATAAAATGTGTCAAAGAAAAAAACAGAGGTAAACTTGTGGGCCCTGATATATGGCACCAATAGACTATCCAATGTAGGTAAAAATGCACAAATAGCAGATGATAACCTAGATGAGTGGGACCTTCTAAAAATTAAACTCTTATGTGCATCAAAAAACTTCTCCAAAAGAGTGAAAAGAGAACCTACAGACTAGGGAAAAAAATGCCTGGCAACAACATAATTTGACAAGGGACTTACCTCTAAAATTTATAGAAAACTCCAACACCACCACATCAAAAAGACAAAAAATCCAATTACAAAATGGCAGAATACATGAACAGACACTTCACCAAAGAAGATATTCGGGTGGGCAAAACACACATAAAGAATTGTTCAGTGTAATTAGCCACTAAAAAAACAACAACAACACTGTCGTCAAGTTGGATCTGACTCATAGTGAACCCTCCTTATGTTTCTGAGGCTGTGTCACTAAGGAAGTAGATTGCCCAATCTTCCTTCCGAGGAGTGGCTGGTGGATTTGAACCACCAACTTTCTGGTTAGCAGTCAAATGCCTTAAACACTAGCCCACCAGAGCTCCTCATTAGCCATTGTTGTTGTTGTTGTTGTTATTTGCCATCGAGTCGGCCCCAACTCATGCGACCCCTCCTTGGGTTTCCGAGGCGGTATCACTACAGAAGTAGGAATGCTCAACCTTCCTTCCGAGGAGTGGCTGGTGGGTTTGAACTGCCAGCCTTCTGGTTAGCAGTCAAGCGCCTTAGGCACTATGCTATTAGAGAGATGCAAATCAAAACAACAATGAGATATCTTCTCATCCCAGCAATACTAATAGCAAAGTTCAACAAAACAGAAAACAACAAATGCTGATGTGTATGTGGAGAGATTGGGATACACTGCTAGAAGGATTGTAAAATGATACAATCACTGTGGAAAATGGTGACACTTCCTTTAAAAAGTTGGAAATAGAAATACCATTTGATGCAGCAATCCCACTGCTAAGTATATGTCCTAAAGAAGTGAGAACCAGGAAGCGAATAGATATATCCACACCCATGTTTATCACAAAAGCAAAGATGTGGAAACAACCTAAATGTCCATCAACAGATAAATGGATAACCAAACTATGGTATATACACACAACGGAATACTATTCAACACTAAAAAAAAAAATGAAGAATCCATGAAACACCAAATAAAGTGGATGAACTTGGAGGCCATTATGCTGAGTGAAATGAGTCAACCAAAGAAGGACAAATATTGTATCAGTCTGCTATTGTAAAAACCCAAGGAAACATTTACACATGGAAAGAAACTTTCTTTGATGGTTACCAGTGATAGGGGGAGCTCTGGTAGCATAGTGGCTAAGACACTTGCCTGCTAACCAGAGGGCTGGCGGTTCAAACCCACCAGCCACTCCTCGGAAGGAAGGTTGGGCAATCCTACTTCCATAGTGATACTGCCTCGGAAACCCA
>NW_006921969.1:3134366-3145838 GCF_000298275.1 Orycteropus afer afer | reverse complement strand
GTCACTGTGAGTCAGATCCGACTTGATGGCAGTGTGTTGCATTGTGTTACCACAATGACAATAAGGAAAAGAAAGACATGTAGAGGTGCACAAGAGATACAGACAACAAAGGTAAACAAGTTTACACACATAATAGTGCATCATCAGTAATAACAAACATTAATCTATGGGTGGACATATAGATAAGCTAAATTATCAGGTATGGCTAGACAAAGGGAATATACTCATAACCATATATAAATTTGGCAGATGATATTTCTACATATGTATTTGTACAATGCCCATATACATAACAGAGGAAACAGGGGGAAAAGTTATGGCAACTTCTTAGCCACATCCAAACATTGTGAGAGAGTCAGTCCCTGGGCTCATAGCTTGGGACCATGATTATGGGGGACATCAAGTTCGATTACTATAACGTATGACACAGAAACTACATCCTACATTGGTGAGTAGCGACTAGGGTATTAAAACTTGTGAGCAGCTGTCTAAGAAGTCTCTCCTGACAAGAGCAAAGGAGAATGAAGAAAATCAAAGATTCATAGAAACAATTAGTCCAAGGGACTAGTGGACCACATGAACCTCAGTTTATGTGACCACGGGACTAGAAGAACTAGATGGTGCCTGGCTACCACTGTCAACCACTCAGAAAGGGATCATAATGGGAGATTCTGGATAGAGTGGGAGAAAAATGTGGAACAAAACTCAAAATTATGAGAAAGACCAGGCTTACTGGTCTGATAGAGGTGGTGAAACCTCTGAGACTATGGTTCCCAGTTACTCTTTGGGACTGGAATTGAACTTACCTGATGGCTTCCAGCCAAACAACTGACAGGCATATAAGATGAACATTTACACCAGGTAAATATACTCCATAGAACAATCAACCATGGGAGACCAGAAAGGCACAATTTGTACAGGGAGATATCTCAGAAGGCAGGAATACATAGGAAAGAAGGACACGGGGAAAAAGTAACAACAGGGAGGAAGTAGGAAGAGGGCTGTTATACTATGGGGATTGGAGTCAATGTAATGAAACAGAATGTGTATGAACTGTTGAATGGAATGTGAAATTGCTCTGTAAACTTTCACACAAATCACAATAAAAATGATGATAATAATAAAAGGAAAACAAGAAGAGATAAATAGGGAGATGAAGAAAGAGGGGGAAAGTACACTTTAGGTCATAGAGGCTTGTTATTTTTGGTAATGGGGAAAGTGGCACCAAATATGAAGTAATGAGCAAACACAACCAAGGTAAAAGTGAGTGTTTAAGCACATATGAAGGGGTATAGGCAAATTGGTATATAGGTAGGGTACAGGTGTATACCATCAAGTTAGTTTCAACTCATAGTGACCATTTGTGCTACAGAAAGAAACACTGTCCTGTCCTTCATCATCTTCACAATCATTGCTATGTCTGATCCCATTGTTGCAGTCTTCATGTCAATACATTTTGTTGAGCATCTTCCTCTTTTTCACTGACCCTCACTTTACCAAGTATTTTCTTTCTCATTTGCAGGCTTTTGTGCTGGGGGAGTTCACACCTATCTTTGTGGCAGCTGGTCTCAGAGTGAAAGAACCTCTGTGGCACTTTTGACAGTGCCAGTCCCCACAAGGGTCAGAGGCAGATTCCTTGGAGGCAGAGAATTTTAGGGGTGGAAAGTGCGCAGGGTTCTCCAAAGCCCAATCCCAGTACAGTTTGTGCTGCGACACATCATAAGACACTCAGGAAGAATGGAGAGGTAGGTTTCCTCAGTAGAGGGGCAGGCAAAATAGTTAGAAAATAAAAGCTTAAACAACAAAAAAAAGGGTCTTTGAAGAGAACTCATGGAGTCCCTGGGTGGTGCAGTTAACAATCTTGGTTACTAACTGAAAGGTTGGAAGTTTGAATCCACCCAGAGGTGCCTCAGAAGAAAGGTCATGTGGTGTACTTCTGAAAAGCATTCATAGTAAACTCTATGGAGCACAGTTTTATTCTGACACACATGGGGTCACCATGAGGTAAAATCTACTCCATGGCAGGTAGTTGGTTGGTTGGTTATAATCCAGAGAAGATTCCTAAATTGTGAAAATAATGAAATAATTCTGAGGGCTTTAGCCAGCCAGCATGAAACCCTATCCATGTGCAGTTTCCTACTGTCACTTTATCTCCGTTGATGCTTGTGCCAATCTGAAAGACAGAAAGAGGATAGTCAGCTGTTGTCTAAATCTAATTCCAGGAGCTGTTGGCCACATTATTGCAGAGAAATCCAATCACATCTCTCTCTCTCTCCAAGGATCACCAAGAATCTAGACTTTCTTGACTTGCAAACAATGGGAGAGGAAACTATCATCTTTAGTCTATCCTGGTCACAGTCCACACTCTGCACTCCCACCCTAGTGTGGCCCAGTGTTTGTGTGCCGGCCAAATGTTTGTATAGGGACAGTTTTCCTGGGAGCCCACACTTGGTTCATGTCTGATGTCTTGCCATGTCCCTGGGTCCCTGCTTGGTCTCACCAATCTCCCTTCCCGTCCTGATGTATAGAACCTCCTTTTCTCCCTCCTTTCCAGCCCTGCTCTTGACCCCATACTGGAGCAAAGCACTCAGGGCTTCACTGAGTAAGTAAATACTCTCTTATTTGAGTAAGAGAGACAGCTTCAAAGAGCTCCTGCTCACTGCCCAGAGGGAAAGGAAATGCCAAGCAGAGAGCTCCCAGTCTTTTGTGAATGGAGGGAAGGAAAAATACTGTGCTAGCAAAATAAAATAGTTTAATAAATTAGCCTGCCACTGATGAGGAAAATGAGCTCTGAAAAGATTTTTGCATCATCATCTCTGATTAATAGAACCAGATTATCTGCCTGTGGGTACAAAGCTATTTCTATGCCTCCCTACTGCCCTACAAGAGACAGAATGGACAGTAGCCTCACACAAATGCCCCTTTCACAGTTCAGGTTACAATGGGATTAACCTTCTAGGCTCAGCTGTTCCCCCCTTGAAGTTAAATTAGTTCTCCCTCAAGAGTGAAGGGCAGGTACAGCTAGAGAAGGGAGATTTGGAGGACAGCTACCTGGCCAACTGACTGGAAGAGATCCATATTTGTGCCCATTCCAAAGAAAGGGGATCCCACAGAATGTAGAAATTATAGAACAATATCATTAATATCACATGCAAGTAAGATCTTACTGAAGATAATTCAGAAACGTTTGCAGCAGTATATTGATAGAGAACTTCCAGAGGTTCAAGCCGGATTCAGAAGAGGACGTGGAACAAGGGATATCATAGCTGTTGTCAGATGGATCTTGGCTCAAGGAAGGGAATACCAGAAAGATGTTTACTTGTGTTTTATTGACTATGCAAAGGCATTTGATTGTGTGGATCATGACAAATTATGAATAACATTGAGAAGAATGGGAATTCCCGAGCACTTGATTGTACTCATGAGGAATCTGTACCTTGACCAGGAAGCTGTCGTTCGAACAGAACAAGGGAACACTACATGGTTTAAAATCAAGAAGGGAGTGCGTCAGGGTTGTATGCTTTCTCCACACTTATTCAATCTATATGCTGAGCAAATAATCTGAGAAGCTGGACTATATGAAGAAAAACTTGGTATCAGGATTGGAGGAAGAATCATTAACAACCTGAGATATGCAGACGATACAACTTTGCTTGCTGAAAGTGAGGATGACTTAAGGCACCTACTGATGAAGGTTGAAGAATACAGTCTGCAGTATGGATTACATCTCAACATAAAGAAAACAAAAATCCTCACAACTGGACCAATGAGCAGCATCACAATAAATGGAGAGAAGATGGAGGTTGTCAAGGAATTCACATTGCTTGGTTTTACAATTGATGCCAACGGAAGCAGCAGTCAGGACATTAGATGACGTGTAGCATTGGAAAGTCAAATGCGAAGGAACTGTTTCAAGTGCTGAGGAGCAAGGATATCTCATTGAGGACTAAGGTGCACCTGACACAAGCCATGATATTTCCAATTGCCTGGTATGCATGTGAGAGCTGGACAATGAATAAGGAAGACCGAAGAAGAGTTGATGCTTTTGAGTTGTGGTGCTGGCGAAGAATGCTGAAAGTACCGTGGACTGCTAAAAGAACTAATAGATCTGTCCTGGAGGAAGTGCAGCCAGAATGCTCCTTGGAAGCAAGAATGGCCAGACTTTGTCTCACCTATTTTGGTCATGTTGTCAGAAGGGACCATTCCCTGGAGAAGGATGTCATGCTTGGTAGGGTGGAGGGTCGACAAAAGAGGGGGAGGCCTTCAAGGAGATGGATTGACACGGTGGCTGAGATGATGGGCTCAAGTATAGCAGGGATTGTGGGGCTGGCGCGGGATAGGGCAGTGTTTCGTTCTGCTGTGCATGGGGTCGCTATGAGTCGGAAACGACTCGACGGCACTTAACAACAACAACAACAACAACAACAAGAGTGAAGCTCTGTTTTGTTGGAAATGACGAGCAAAGAAAATCCACGCAACAAAGCTGAATATGACACAGAGAACTGACAACATTAATTGAAGAGATTTATGCAAAATGCCAGAGATCTTACAGCTTAAGGCAAAATTGGAGAACAAGTTAGACAGAATCACTTAAAGGGAGGGGCCCAGAGGAGGAGCATTGTGTTTATACTCTCTGCTTCCCCTCTTCCTCTTTTTCTTCTTCCTCCTTCTCAACTTGGTTTTCAATCTCCACTTTGACCTGGGTCTTAGCCCTGGGCCCCTCTGTTCCCTGGATGCACTCAATAAGAGTTGTTGTTGTTGTTGTTGTTGTTATGTGCTGTCGTTGAGTCAGCCCTGACTCATAGTGACCCCTCCTTGGGTTTCTGAGGCAGTATCACTACGGAAGTAGGATTGCCCAACCAACCAGATAATGCCTCCACTTGCCCAGGAGTGCACTAGCACCCAACACTGGTGATCAGGTTGCCAGAGAGGTGTGTGCTCCCTCTTTAATTTGCATAACTTCCCAGTGACCAGAAATATGGTCCTCCCCATTCCTGCTCAATCTGCAGCTGGTCAAATCTCCCCACTGACAGTTCTGGGCTGCTTTGCATTTTTCTTTTTATCTTTCTGCTTAGTTCCACCATCCTTCTGTTTTCCTCAGAGATCAGGAGCACCTCCCCTCTGCCCACACAGTTAGTAACACCTGTACCTCATACACACACACATTGGAAGTGCACACTCTTGCAGAGCTAATGCTGCATTCCTGTGCAGTCATGTTTTGGTAGCTGGCACTTTTGACAGTACTGTGTTAACTTTTTTTCTTTCTTTCTTTTTTCCTTCTTAGTTCTTCCCTCTTCTCCCTCTTGTTTTCTTCTTTATTTTCTTTTATTTCTTCCTCTTCACCTTACCTTTTTTTCCTTCTTCTTTTCTCATTCTTTTTGCTACTGCCCTACTTCCATAGTCGGCAGCACCTGCCCCCACCCCTCTGTGGACAATGGTGTGAGCTCTCCCAGAGTAAGCCACATGTTCCTACTGTATTAGTGCCTGTCAGATAACCCTTGCACCATTTTTTTCCTTCCCTCTTTTTCTTTCTTCCATTCCTCTAAGTCCTTCCCTCTTCCTCCCCTTGTTTTCTTTTCCTCTCATTTTCCCCCATTTTTCTCTTTTCCTTCTTCTTCTTCTTTTTTTTTTTTTTTTGATATGGCTGAGTGAGTACCCTGCCCTCCAACATTCATTAGTGCTGCCACTGATCCTTTGTATTTGGTACTGTGCACTCCTGTGAAGCTAGTGCCACATTTCCACCACAGCCATGTTTGGTGGCTATCACTTGTGCCAATACTGTACTGCATTTGTTTGCCCTTGTTACTATTATTTGTTGTTGTTGTTGCACTTGTTTTTCTTCTTTTCCCCTTTTTTATTTACCCTTTTTCCTTTTTTTCTTTCTTCTTAAGTCTTCCCTCTGCCTACCTTCAGGGTTTTGTTCCTTTCTTTATTTTTCCTCTTCCTTCTCACCACCCTCCCTTTTTTTTTTTTCTATCTATCGTTCCTTAACCGTTGAAAGCCAGTGATGCTATCCAACCATACCCACCCATACCTGCTGTCCACCCACTATTTAATCCAGCACTAATGGACTGATGACAAATGGAGAGTGGTCGACACCTACCCAGCCTGTTCTCAGCTGCTCTGCATGATCAGTAATCAGAGATATACACCCACACTCCCATTTGCTACCAAATCCATTCAAGACAGGCAGTGAGTGTCCCAGTGTTGCCAAACTAGTGACCAGAGAATTACAACCACCCTGTTACCCAGATATATTAAAACAGAGCAAAATAAAAAATCAGGGTGAAACAAACCAGCACACAATCAACAAATGAAAACAGTATCATTACAATGTCTTGGAGCCACAGACAATTTCAAATCATACACACACACACACACACACACACAAATAGGACAGATGCCTCAAACTGGTGACTAAAGAACAAGGCCAGAAAATCTTCCAGAAGAAGAAATTCTAGAGGAATTACCTGATAAGAAATTCAAAAGAATTATATTTAGTCATAACTAAATATGTTTTGATTAAATATAATTCTTTTGGATTCCTGACTAGGAATTGGGAGATATTTCAACAGATTGCAAGTTCAAGGAAATCACAGACAAAATCAAAGGAAACACAGACAAAACTCTAGAAGGATTAAAAAAAAAATACAAGAACAAATTGATAAACTTAATGGAAATTTAGAAACTGTACACAAACAGCAATTAGAATCCAGAAGATTAGTACTAAAATTTCAGAAATGGATAATGCACTGGAAGGACAAAGGGATAGAATTGAAATAACAGAATTAGCAAGATTGAAGACAAATCTTCGAACACCAATCTGTTGGAGAAACAATCAGAAAAGAAGAACAAAAAAAAAAAAAGAAGAAGAAGAAGAAAGCTTAAGACTCTTTTGAGACACCTCCAGAGGAATAACTTATATGTGATTGGAATTCCAGAACAGGAAGAGACAAATAAAAACATTAAGAAAATTGAAGATTTGTTGGAAGAAAACTTCTCTTATATCATGAAAGATGAGAATATATGCATTCAAGAAGGTCATCAAACCACAAATAGGACAAATCCCAAAAGAGAATCAGCAATACATAACATAATCAAACTTTCTAAAACCAAAGACAGAGAAAGAATCTTGCATGTAGCTTGGGAAAAACAAAGTCACCTACGAAAGAGAACCAATAAGACTAAACTTTGATTTCTCAGCAGAAATGTTGCAGGCAAGAAGGCAAAGGGATGATGACATAAATAAAATGCAAAAAGAAAAATCTTGCCAACCAAGAATTATGTATCTAGCAAAACTGTCTCTCAAATATAATGGAGAAATTAGGACATTGCAAGATAAACAGAAATTAAGACAATTTGCCAAGAAATGCTAAAGGAAGGTTTCTGAACAGAGAACCACACATGACAAGCAACTACTGGTGATTAAAACATAAAACAACATCACTTAGAAGTCAACCCAAATATAGAAGTATCAAAATAAAAATAGACCCATGAGAGAGAAAATAGGGAACCAGAGATGATAATTTGAAAATTATGGTAACCAGAAAGCAAAAACAAGGAATGAATGATGCAGTTATAGAACTTATAGATGATGATATCAAGATAGAACAGAGTGCTTTACACTTGGGAAGATAATAATAAATTTAATAAATTACAGTGTAACCTCAAAGAAAATTAATAAACCTTCAAACAAAAAGAAAACAATCATAG
The DNA here is from genome assembly GCF_000298275.1 of Orycteropus afer afer. NCBI lineage: Eukaryota > Metazoa > Chordata > Mammalia > Tubulidentata > Orycteropodidae > Orycteropus > Orycteropus afer. The sequence goes on along the minus strand of NW_006921969.1, from coordinate 3,138,125 downwards.
ATAGTCTCAGTAAACACTAAAACAATAGAAATGAAGGAAATAATAAGAAAATCCATAAACAAAATAAGCTCAACACAGAAAAATATATGGAGTAAAGAAACCAACACCAGACACACACACACACACACACACAGAAAATAAGGGTAGGGTACTTTTCTCTCATTTTTCTATGCTAAGATTCAGAAGACAGCTTCCTGTCTAACTGACTGGAAGAGATTGATACTTGTGCCTATTCCAAAGAAAGGTGATCCAACGGAATGTGGAAATTATCAAATAATATCATTAATGTCACATGGCAGTAAAATCTTGATGAAGATAATTTAAAAATGGTTGCAGCAGTATATTGACAGAAATGCAAGCTAGATTCAGAAGAGGTTGTATAATGAAGGATATCATTGCTGATGTTCAGATAGATCTTGGCTGAAAGCAAAGAATGCCAGAAAGATGTCTATCTGTGTTTTATCGACTATAAAAAGACATTCAACTGTGTGGATCATAACAAAGTATAGATAACATTGAGAAGAATGGGAATTCCAGGACACTTAATTGTGCTTATGAGGGACCTGTACATGGACCAAGAGTCTGTGGTTTGAACAGAACAAAGGGATACTGGATGTTTGAAGTCAGGAAGAGTTTGTGTAGGGCTGCATACTTTCACCATACTTATTCAATCTATGTGCTGAGCAAAAAATCAAAGAAGCTGGACTATATGAAGAACACATCATCAAGATAGGCGGAAGAACCATTAATAATCTGTAATATACAAATGACACAACGTTGCTTGTTGAAAGTGAAGATGAGTTCACACATTTACTGATGAAGGTGAAAGACTATCATCCTCAGCAGAGATTACACCTCAACATAAAGAAACAAAAATCCTCACAACTAGACCAACAAGAAACATCATAAATGGAGAAAAGATTGAATTTGTGAGGGATTTCATTTTACTTGGATCCACAGTCAACACCCATGGAAGCAGCAGTCAGGAAATCAGATGTCACACTGCACCTGGAAAATCTTCTTCAAAGATCACTTTAAAGTTTAAGAAGCAAAGATGTCACTTTGAAGATTATGGTGCACCTGACCCAAGCCAAGGTATTTTTAATCACCTCATATGCATGTGAAAGCTATACAATGAATAAGGATGACCAAAGAAGAGTTGATGGCTTTGAATTGTGAGGATGGTGCAGGACTGAGCAGTGTTTCATTCTGTGGTACATAGGGACAATCGTGTCGGAACTGACTTGAAGGCACCTAACAACAAAAACAATACATGGCATAAATATGCTATCCAACATAATTAAACACACACAAACAGCAGAAGACAAACTAGACAACTGGGACTTCCTAAAAATTAAACATCTATGTGTATCCAAACAGTTTGTCAAAAGAGTAAAAAGAGATCCTATAGACTGGAAAAAAATTGGCAATAATATATTAGACAAAGGACTAACCTCTAAAAATTATAGAAAACTTGGACACTTCAGTAACTAAAAGACAAGCAATCCAATTAAAAATGGTATGGATAGACTGGAACCCTTATACACTGCTGGTGGGATTGTAAAATGATACTGTGAAAAGCAATATGGCACTTTCTTAATCAGTTACACATAGAAAAATAGTATGGTCCAGGAATCCCACTACTAGGTGTATATCTTATAGGAATAAGAGCCATGACACAGATACATGCACACCCATGTTCATTGCAGCACTATTCACATGAGCAAAAAGATGGAAACAACCTAAGTGGCCATCAAAGGATGAATAGATAAACAAACGATAGTACATAAACACATAGAATACTATACAATGTTAAAGGATAATGGTAAATCTGCTAAACACCTCATAACACAGATGAAACTAGAGGACATTATGTTCAGTGAAATTAGTCAATCAAAAAGGACAATTATTGTATGAGACCACTACTGTAAAAAGGTAAGAAAAGATTTACACACAGAAAGTACCATTCTACAAAAGTTATCAGGTCTGGGAGGGAAATGGATGGAAAATTGCCAATTGTTGCTGTTGTGAGGTGCTGTCGAGTCAGCTCCAACTCAAAGTGACCTTATGTACAACAGAACGAAACACTGCCCACTCCTGTGCCAGCTTCATAATACTTGCTATACCTGAGCCCATCGTTGCAGTCACTATGTCAGTCTCTCTCTTTTTCGTTGACCCTCCACTTTACCAAACATGATATCTTTCTCCAGGGAATGGTACCTCTGACAACATGACCAAAGTAGGTGAGATGAAGTCTGGCCATTCTCTATTCCAAGGAGGATTCTGGCTGCACTTCTTCCAGGGCAGATTTGTTAGTTCTCTCTCTTTTTTTAAAAATACATTTTATTGAAATTTTGGTACAGTTAAATACACAGAACTAAAGTGATATGGGTCAATGAATTTTTTTTTTTTTTTTTTGGCAGTGTTCTCTCCCCTCTCCTTCCACCTTTAGTAACCAATAAAGAAAATTTCCTTTCATACAGAAACCTTTCCTTGACATTTTACAATAATGAACTAATACTATATTTGTCCTTCTGTGATTGACTTATTTCACTCAGCATAATGTCCTCCAACTTCATTCATGTTATGCAGTGTTTTGCAGGTTCGATGCTGTTCTTTATGGTTGCATAGTATTCCATTGTGTGTATGTACCATAGTTTGGTTATCCATTCTTCTGTTGATGGGCACCTAGGTTGTTTCCATCTTTTTGCTATTGTAAATAGTGCTGCAATGAACATGGGTGTGCATATATCTGTTATTGTCCTGGATCCCACTTCTTTAGGGTATATACCTAGTAATGGAATTGCTGGATCAAATGGAATTTCTAATTGCAACTTTTTAAGGAATTGCTGTACTGCTTTCCACAGTGGTTGTATCATTTGACACTTCCAATAGCAGTGTATAAGAGTCCCAATCTCTCCATATCCGCACCAACATTTGTACTTTCTGTCTTGTTGAACTTTGCCATTGGTGCTGGAATGAGATAGTATCTCATTGTTGTTTTGATTTGCATCTCTCTGATGGCTAATGATCGTAAGCATTTCTTCATGTATTTGCTGGCTGCCTAAATATCCTCTTTGGTGAAGTGTCTATTCATGTCTTCTGCCCGTTTTTTCAATTGGATTGTTAATCTTTTTTTCTTGAGATGCTGAAGTTTTCTATAAATTTTAGAGATAAGTCCCTTGTCAGATATGTTCTTGCCAAATATTTTTTCCCAATGTGTAGGTTCTCTTTTTATTCTTTTGGAGAAGTCTTTGGAAGCACATAAAAATTTAATTTTTAGAAGGTCCCATTCATCTAGTTTATCTTCAGCTCTTTGTGCATTTTGGGTTATGCTTGACAGTCTATTAATGCCATAAATTAGGGTCCTTAAATTTGCCCTTATGTTTTCCTTGAAGAACTTTATAGTTTTAGGTTTCATATTTAACGTTTTTATCCATCTGGAGTTCATTTTAGTGTATGGTGTGAGGTACGGCTCTTATTTCATTTTTCTGTAAATGGATATCCAGTTTTGCCAGCAACCTTTGTTAAAGAGACCACCTCTTGCCCATTTAATGGATTCCAACTCTTTGTCAAAAATCAGCTGACCATAGGTGGATTGATTTATTTCTGGGTTCTCAATTCTGTTTCACTGATCTACGTGTCTGTCATTGTACCAATACCAGGCTGTTTTGACTACTGTGGCTGTATAACAGGTTTTGAGATCTGTGAGTGTGAGAGACCTCGTACTTCATTCTTCTTCAATAGTGCTTTGCTTAT
>NW_006921969.1:3131791-3133236 GCF_000298275.1 Orycteropus afer afer | reverse complement strand
CTTGAACTTGCATATAAGCAATTGATGGTCTGTTTCACAGTCAGCTCCTGGCCTTGTTTTGGCTGAAGATACTGAGCTTCTCCATTGCCTCTTGCCACAGATGTAGTCTATCTGATTCGTGTGTACTCCATCTGGTGAAATCTATGGGTGTAGCCACCATTTGTGTTGCTGAAAAAAGGCATTTGCATGAATAAGTCGTTAGTCTTGCAAAATAGTATCATGTGATCTCCAGTGTTATTTCTATCACCAAGACTTATTGTTGAACTACCAGCAAATCTTCTTTGTTTTCAACTTTTTGATTTCAATCACCAGCAATAATCAACACATCTTGATTGCACATTTGGTCAATTTCAGACTGCAGAAGTTGGTAGAAATCTTCAATTTCCTCCTCTTTGGCTTAGGTGGTTAGTGTGTAAATTGTATAATATTAGTATTAACTGGTCTTCCTTTTAGGACTATGGATATTATCCTATCACTGACAGCATTGTACTTCAGGACAGATGTTGAGATATTCTTTGTGACATTGAATGTCACTCCATTCCTCTTCAATTTGTTATTCCCAGTATAATAAATCCTATGGTTGTCTGATTCAAAATGGCCCAAACCAGTCCATTTCAGCTCACTGATGCCTAGGATATAGATCTTTATAGATAATATTTCATTTTTGACAACCTCCAATTTTCTTAGATTCCTACTTTGTACATGCCTTGTTCTAACTATTAATGGATGTGTGCAGCTGTTTCTTCTTCTTTTGAGTCATGCCACATCAGCAAATAGAGGTGCGAAACTTTACTCCATCCACATCATTAAGGTCGGCTCTATCTACTCTGAAGAGGCAGTGCTTCCCCAGTTGTATTTTGAATGCCTTCCCACATGAGAGGCTCATCTTCTGTCGTTGTATCAGGCAATATTGCAGGGCTTTTCATTGTTGTTGTTGTTGTTAGGTGCCGTCGAGTTGCTTCCGACTCATAGCGACCCCATGAACAGCAGAACAAAACATCACCTGATCCCGTGCCAGCTTCATGATCCTTGCTATACTTGAGCCCCTTGTCACAGCCACCGTGTCAATTTGTCTCATTGAAGGCCTTCCCCTCTTTCGTGGACCCTCCACCTTACTAAGCATGACATCCTTCTCCAGGGAATGGTGCCCTCTGACAACATGACCAAATTAGGTGAGATGAATTCTGGCCATCCTCACTTCCAAGGAGCATCTTGGCTGCACTTCTTCCAGGACAGATCTGTTAGGTCTTTTGGCAGTACATGTTACCTTCGCATTCTTCGCCAGCACCACAACTCAAAAGCATCAACTCTTCTTTGGTCTTCCTTATTCATTGTCCAGCTCTCACATGCATATGAGGCAATTGGAAATATCATGGCCTGTGTCAGGCACACCTTAGTCCTCAAGGAGACATCCTTGCTCCTCAGTACTTGAAAGAATTCCTCCG
>NW_006921969.1:3128795-3129526 GCF_000298275.1 Orycteropus afer afer | reverse complement strand
CCAGTCAACTGGCCAGGTAGCTGTCTTCCAAATCTCTTGGCATAACCAAATGAGTGCCTCCAGTGCAGCATCCATTTGTTGAAATATTTCAATGGGTTTTCTGTCAATTCATGGAGCCTTGTTCTTTGGAAATTCCTTCACTGCAGCTTCGACTTCCTCCTTCAGTACCATTGACTCTAGTTCATATGCCACCTCCTGAAATGCATGAAGATCTGCCAGTTCTTTTTGGTACAGTGACTCTGTGTATTCCTTCCATCTTCTTTTGATGTTCTCTGAATCATTCAATGTTTTGCCCTTAGAATTTTTCAATATTGCAACTCGAGGCTTAAATTTTTTGTTCAATTCTTTCAGCTTGAGAAATGCCAAGCCTGTTCTTCCCTTTTGTTTTTCTAACTCTGGATCTTTGCACATTTCATTATAGTAATTGGCTTTGTCTTCTCGAGCTGCTCTTTGAAACCTTTGGTTCAATTCTTTTATCTTTTCATTTCTTCCATTTGCTTTAGCTACTCTCTACTCAAGGACAAATTTCAGAGTCTCTTCTGTCATCCATTTTGTTTTTTTCTTCTTTTGTTGTCTTTTTAGTGACCTCTACCTATCTTAATGGCTAATGCTCTTGATGTCATCCCACAATTCATCTGGTTTCCAGTCACTGGTGTTCAATGCATCAAATCTATTCTTTAGATGGTCTTTAAATTCAGGAGGAATATATTCTAGATTATATTTTGGCTCTC
>NW_006921969.1:3093576-3127989 GCF_000298275.1 Orycteropus afer afer | reverse complement strand
CTTTACTTTATCCATATGAGTATAGCTGGTTTTATAATGATAATGCAGCTCTTGCCCAGTCCTACTTTGAGAGCTTTCTAAGCTAAGTGACTCATCCTCCTACTCTGTATTGGACAATGTTTCTGGACTATTCATAAAGTTGTCCAGTAATGTATCAGACAGTGTTTCTCTGCTATCCATAAGGTTTTCCCTAGCCAATTCTTTGAGAAGTGGATGGCCTCTTTCTTCTTCCTAGTCTGTCTCAGTCTGCAAGCCAGGCTTTTACCTGTGCAACAGGTGCACCCCACTGGATTTGAAACACCAGCAGCACAGCCTCAAGATTCACAGCAATACATCACCACAGTAGAACAAAAAGACAGACAAGTTTGTCTCCCTTAGCTATTGGAAACCCCTCCAACCACCCTTACCTGGATCCCTTCAGCTAACTCCTTGATCTGTTCCAGTCCCCTTTACTTTTACTGTCCTCTCCCTGCTTCCCACCTCGCTGCTTGTGGGGGGTGGCCTGAGTTTCCTCTCCTCACCTGGCTCCCTGCGGTTGAATCCTCTATCAGTTCCTTTCCCTTTTGCCTTTTCTGTCCACTCCCTGCCTTCCACCTTGCTCCTTAGGGGGCGTGGCCTGGATTCCCTCTCTTCATCTGGGTCCCTGTGGCTAACTCTTCAATCTGTTCCAGTTCCCTTTGCCTTTTTTTTTGTCCTCTCCCTGCTTTCCGCCTCGCTGCCTGTCCTTAGGTCCCTGGAATCTGAATGAGAATGCTATCACTTTAAAATCCAAAATGGTTGCCACTTGTAAACATTCAAAATGGCTGCACCCTCAGTCACTTTAAATATCCAACATGGCTGCCACATGTAAACAATCAAAATGGCTGCACCCTCCAGACAAAACAAGGTCAGTGAAAAAAACAAGAAAACCTGCAATATCTGGGGATAGAGCAATAAGAGAAAAAAGGCAGAGAAGGAGAATAATGAAGAAAAAATGGGACAAATGCAAAAAGAAAAACAAGGAACAGGTCTAACCCATTAAAAAAAAAAAAGAAAAGAAAAAAAAAATTGCAACCAGGAACAAGAAAAAGAAAACAGCTGAGAACTAGGACCTGGGAGGGGAAGAATAAAGAATAATAATAAAAAGACAAAAGTATTAGTAATAGTAGTACTTTAAAAACAGACAAAAAGCAAACAAACTAAAACCAGAAAAAAGAAAGAGAAAAAAAAGAAAAATGGGGGGAGAGCAAGGCAGGGTACTCAGGCTCTGTCCGAGCACAGAGAGTGGAATGGAGTTCCTGCGGGCCCAGAAGGTGGGTGGAAGTAGGGGATGGCTGAACCTCGGTTCACCAAGAGGGTGTGGAGTATTAAAGTAACAATATTCCTTGTTGCAGGAGTGGGACAGAGGAAATACCTGGGGCAGTGAGGTCCCTGTTGCAATGGAAAGGGTTGCCGGGCAGAGCAGTGAGTGCAGGGAGTGGCAGGTATTGGGCAGGTCTTTAGGCCTTCCAATGAACTGGAAGGAAGGGGAGGAGGAAGGTAGGTAGACCAGTGGCTGTGGAACCGACCCTGACTTACAGTACCCCATGTGTGTCAGGGTGTACTTGCACCCCATGGCGGTTCAGTGACTGATTTTTCAGTCTTCCCCAGTGCTTCTGGGGGGCCTCGAACCACCAACCTTTCAGCTGGCAGCCAAGTATACCACCAGGGACTCCAAGAAGGTAGGCAAGGTTAGAAGATGGCCTGATTTGATTTCTCTGATGGAGGAGGTGTTATCATTCCTTAAAGCCTCAGGCCCCGAGGGGGTGGGGGGGAGTCTTACCTATGGTTCAGGTTTGAGGCCAGTCTCTCAGGGGATGGTCATGGTTGTTGGCTGCTTCTGCCGTTCTCCAGGCTGTAGAAGCTGGCAAGTCCCAATTTCTTGGATCAAATGTCAAGCTGTATGCTTTTCCTGACTCATGCAGCTACAGTGGCTGAGGAGCTCAATGCTGGCAGGCAGTATTCTGGCTGTTGACTCCAACAAATGATGAATCCAAGCTCTTTAGGCCGAATGGTGGATTGTTCGCTCTCAGACAGTTGTAGGCAGCACAACAGAATCCTGATGCACAGAAGAGTGGTTCAGGATTAAGTTTAATCCTTAAATTTCTAGGGATGTAGATAAAAAGGAGGTGTTCTAATATTATATCAGACTGTGTTTCACTGTTAGTCATAAGGTTTTCCCTAGCTAATTCTTTGAGAAGTGGAAGACCTCTTCTTTCTTTCAAGTCTGTCTTAATCTGGAAACTCTGTCAAAACCTGTCCACCATGGGTGATCCTGCTGGTATTTGAAATGCTGATAGCGTAGCCCCCAGCCTCACAGCATAACTGACAGACAAGTGATGGTTTAGGAAATTAAGGAAGACCTTTTAAGGTCACCAACCACCTCATGATTTAAAATCTTGTGTACATTTTAAAAATTTAGTCTTACTCTACCTTACTTGGCCTCTCAGGAGCATTTAACATAGTTGATTAGATTGGATTTTCCAAAGAGGATTGCCACAATATCTCTCCTACCATGTATTCTTCTACACACTGGCCATTCCACTATAAATTGGTGGAATCTATTTCCCTACCTCTTGAATCTAGGTGTGATTAGGACTTGCTCGCAATCAACTGACTACAGGGGAAGTGATGTAGCTTAACTTTCCAGGGTTGGGTCATAAAAGGCAATGCAGCTTCCACCTGGTTAGTTAGGATACTTGCCTTTAAGTCCTAGGCTTCATTAAGATTGTCTAATTGAGGCCACCCTGGTGGAAGGAAGCTGAGCCATGTGGAGAGGTGGCTTATCAGTGCTTTTGCCATCATGCCTTGTTTTGAGACCCCTCAGCCCAGGTACAAAACCTGTGAGTGAATAAGCTTCAGATGATTCCAATTGGCCAACACTTAGCTGTTTAGTTACTCCAGACTTTCAAGTCTGATCCAGCTGAGGCTCAGATATCATGAGGACAAGGGCATTCTTGCTGTGTCCTTTCTGAATTGCTAACTCAGAGAATCCATCAGCATAATAAAATGATTGTTTGTTAAGACCACCAGATTTGGAATAGTGTGTGATAGTTCAGTAATAGCAAGCCAAACAGTTACTATTCTTGATTTTTGTTTTTTTGGTACCTCCTATTTGATATCCTTTGCTGATTCTTTGCCTTCTTATAAATCTCTAAGTACAAGAAAAACCCAGGTCTTAGACCTTGGTATTATTTATCACATTTAGGCCTCAGGTAATCTTTTCAATGGTCTTGGCTGTAAATCCAATTTATGTGCTGAGAAACCACAAATCTGAATATAGTAGAAGTGATGTAGCTCAACTTTCAGGTCATATCTCTTCTTCATGTCATACCTCTCCTTTCAACTCCAGGCTGTTTTTAGATTCAACTGTTTACTTGATAGCTCCTTTTATATGTCTTTTGGACATCTCAATAATGATGATTCCAAAACTAAAATACTGAAATTTTGTCCCCAAATTGTCCCAATTTTATTGATTTGGGTGAAGGGAAAGGCAATACACCAAAAGAGAGTGACCGACACAATAACGCTAAGGAAAAGGAAGAAACAGAGAGTGCATAAGAGGTATAGACAACAAAGATAAACACTTTTACACACACAATACTGCATTATCAGTAATAACAAATGTTAATCTATGCGCAGATACATAGGTAGGCTGAATGATCAAGCATGTCTAGACAAAAAGGAATATACCCATGCCCATATATAAATTTGGCAGACAATATTTATAAATGCATATTTATACGTGCTATAAGAATATCTATATCTATCTATCTGGGAGCTCTGCTAGCATAGTGCCTAAGGCACTTGACTGCTAACCAGAAGGCTGGCAGTTCAAACCCACCAGCCACTCCTCAGAAGGAAGGTTGGGCAATCCTACTTCCATAGTGATACTGCCTCGGAAACCCAAGGAGGGGTCGCTATGAGTCGGGGCCAACTCGACGGCATATAACAACAACAACAACAACATCATCTATCTATCTACCTACAATAGAGTTAATGGGGCAAAGTTATGATAACTTCTCAGCCACAACCAAACACTCTGAAGAAGTGAATGACTGGGCTCATGGACTTGGGACTATGGTGGCAGGAGACATTAAGCTCAATTGGAAAAAAAATACTACACATAAACATTGTTCTACATCTTACACTAGTGAGTAGCGACTGAGGTCTTAAAAGCTTTCAAGCAGTCATCTAAGATACAACAATTGGTCTTTCCTTGTATAGAGCAAAGAAAAATGAAGAAAACTAAAGACACATGGAAACAATTAGTTCAGGGGACTACTGGACCATGAGACCCTCCTCCTACATGACCCTGGGATCAGAAGAATTAGATGGTGCCCAGCTACAACTGTCAATCCTTGGAAAGGGATCAAAATAGGTGATCCAGTATAGAGTAGGAGAAAAATGTGAAATGAAACTGAAAATCATAAAAAAAAGTCCAGACTTACTGAGCTGATAGAGGCTGATGAAAGCCCCAAGATTATGGCTCCTAGTCACCCTTCAGACTTGGAAATGAACTCACTCCCATGACTTCCAGCCAAACAACAGACAGGTGTATAAGGTGAACATTTATACCAGGTAGGTACATTGCATAGAACAATCGATGATGGAAGATCAGAAGGGCAGTATTTGCACAGGGAGCTAATTCAGAAGGCAGGACTGCATAGGAAAGAAGAGCACAGGGAAAAGATAACCACAGGGAGCAAGTGGGAAGAGAGCTGTTACATTATGGGAATTGTAAGCAATGTCATGAAACAAAATGAGTATAAACTGCTGTGTGGAAAATGAATTTGCTTTGTAAACTTCCACTGAAATAATAATAATAATAAAAGAAAGATAGATAGAAAGAAAAAAAGATGCATCTAAAAAGAACACATTAAAAAAAAGAGAAAAATCCCTGACTTTTCCCATCATAGTAAATGGTACTTTCACCTACCCAGTTTTTCAAGCTACAAACAGATTCAATCTAGACACTGCCTTTTCTCTTATCCTTAACATTCAATCCACTCCAAAATTATATCAGTTGTATCCCCAAGTTATTCTTAAATCTGTCCATTTTCTCCAAAGATATCTTCACCATCCTGGCTCAAGTTATGAAAGGATTGAGTTCTACTCTATTACTTATGGCTCCTTATTGTTGTTAGCTGCTATGGAACCAGCCTTAATTCGTGGTAACTCCATACAAAATGGAATGAAACATTGCCCAGTCCTATGCCATCCTCATGACTGATTACAGACCAGTCCATTGTAATCCTTAGGAATTTTATTGGTTGATATTTGAAAGTAAATCATTAGCCTTTCTTCTTAGTCCATCCTAGCCAAGAAGCTTTGCTGAACCTGTTCAGCATCACAGCAAAATGCAAGCCCTCACTAACAGACATGTTTTGGCTACACTTGAGGTGCAATGGCCAGGAATTCAACTTGAGTCTCCCTCATGGAACCACGAATGCTTCAAGAAACCAGTTGCCTTTGAGTTGATTCAGACTCATAGTGACCCATGTGTGTTGGAGTAGAACTGTGCTCCATAGAGTTTTCAATGGATGATTTTTCAGTATCAGATTCCCAGGCCTTTTTTCTAAAGTCCCTCTGAGTGAACTGAAACCTTCATTCTTTTGGTTAGTGTGTTAACCATTTTTACTTCCTCTGGTGGCACAATGCCTAAGGCACTTGACTGCTAACCGGAAGACTGGCGGTTCAAACCCACCAGCTACTCCTCAGAAGGAAGATTGAGCAATCTATTTTTGTAGAAATACCACCTCAGAAACCCAAAAAGGGGTTGCTATGAGTTGGGATCGACTCAACAGCAGTTAGGTTAGGTTAGTGACTACATAAAAAAAAAAAAAAAAGTACACAAACCACATACTCTATGATCTCCATTCTCTTCTTCCCTGCCTACTTATTTGTAGATGGTCAAGATTAATGCCACAGAAAGATAGTTAAAGCCATTGTAACTAGAAAATCATGTCCCTCCTCTCCCCACTCTGAAGGACTGCAGGGAAACTTTCTGCTCAACAGTCTGACTCAGTAGTGAATGGACATGAGCATTCTATTACTTTAGTAATATTTAATTTCAGAAAGGAAGCCATCTTTGGAAATATACTTTGATAAGTTTCATGGAGTTAGAAGTGAGATCTAAAAACACAGATGCTGTGTATGCCAGGGCAGCCAAGGAAAACTGATAAATTGCTCTGCCTAAGGCAAGAAAAGAAATTTATCTTCCTTCTGAGAGAGAATGTAAAGGAGAAAAGAGAGCAGAAAATGAGAGAAATCCAGGAGATAGTAAGCAGCTGAGGCTATTTAGGAGTTAAATATTTGGTAATTCTCAGATGGAGGGGCAACTGAAGGAAATTGAGAGGTCAGAAGTGTCTGTTATCCAGCTTGAGGTTATTTATAATGCTACAATGATCCACGCTTTATCTCTCTACCACTTCTCTCTCTCTCTTTGTCTCTCTTTCGGAGCTCTGGTAGCATAGTGCCTAAGGCACTTGACTGCTAACCAGAAGGCTGGTGGTTCAAACCCACCAGCTGCTCTTCAGAAGGAAGATGGGGCAATCTACTTCCATAGTGATACTGCCTCGGAAACCCAAGGAGGGCTCACTATGAGTTGGGTCCAACTTGACAGCACATAACAACAACATACTTCCATTGCATGCTCTGAATATGTTCTGTTGGCAGCTGGTACATTCCAACTCATGGTTATCCCATCTATTACATGATAGAACTAAACTCCATATGGTTTTCTTGGCTGTAATCATTAAGGAAGCAGATCACCAGGTCTTTTTTTCAATGACAGTTCTGAATGGATTTGAACTGAAAACCTTTAGGAAACCAAAGAACAAAGACATTCCAGTTAGAGGGACCATCTCTGCGTATGACCTACGGGATGAACTCTCTCATCTCTGATGGCAACAGCCCTGGGAGCTAAGTCTCTTGGTCAAACCAGGTGAGACTAGAAGGGGAGGGATTATTGGAAGGGGAATTTTGGATCATCAAGATATACCTTCCAAAACCTGCCTTTAGTTGGTGATCCTAGAAAAAATAACTATGAAGTTCCAGCAATAGGCCAGGAGTGGAAAATTAACTTGAGAATACACATTTCATCATATCCACTGTTTTGGTGTCAAAGGGACTCTCAAGCCTGTTGTAGCCACATTCCTCAAAAGTTCCAATCACAGCAATTAGGTGGAAGGTAAGGAAATGGATATACTATACTGCCATTTTTTATGCCTCTCTGATAAATAGGCTTCTTCTTAAGAGTGCTGGTATTAGGATGCTTAATTTTGTCAGCCAAGCACAAATTGGAAAGAAATTAGAAACAATGCTGAGTAAGTGTTGAGAGCTATAATTTCTATTAGGTCACTGAACTGAGCTTTTTATTACAGGGAAACTTTGGTTAATTTTAAGTATAAAAGACTCATAAGAATTCAGTCTCTGAATTCAGAAAGGAGATTTTTTATTTTTTTTTAATTGGCACAGAGATTTAAATTGTTAAAAGCTTTCATGCACTGTATTCTTTGATGTGGAAGTTGATTTTTCAGGTATAAAAAGAGTCCTTATTGTAAGTAAGTATTCTATCTTCAATTATTTCTCTGCAACATTTTGAAAGTGATCTGTGAGGTAAAATGTGGTTCATATGTTAGAAACACAGAACACTTGAACTAAAATGTCTCTTATCACTCTGGCTCCCTCACTGAGAGAAGTGTTTTGCCAATGGAGGCTGTTCTGGTTACCTAGTGCTGCTCTAACAAGAATACATACCACAAATGGGATGGCCTTAACCAACAGGAGTTTATTCTTACAATTTGGAGGCTTTAAATCCAAGTTCAAGTGCCAGGCTCTAGGGGCTGGGTGAAAGCCCCTCAACCTTGGGGTCCAGCTCTGCCTCCTGCTCCCTGCCCCTTGGAGCTAGAGATGTTTCTTCACTCAGACAGCTGCTGGTTGCTGGGGCTGAAAAACCCAAGGTTGACAAGTAAAAAGGCACAGTCCTGATGTTACCAAACTGCACGGCAGGTCATTAATTCAAGTCCATTGTAAGTCCCAAGGTCAGCAGAGCATGGCAGGCTGCTCAAGAAAGACACGGCTACCCCCAGAGTCCAAGCGTGCTATAAACTAGAGACCATGCCCAAAGCTGCTGCTTATATATGGGAAGCAGACCACATACCCAAAGGCAGCTACTCAGCCTTGGTAGATCCCACCATGGAGTTGATTGCCAATCTCATCATGGGGAATAACTACCACCAGCTGCCCAGCCACTCAACCAGGCCCAGCCAAATTGACACACAAACATAACTACCACAGAGGCAAAATAAAACTAGTGAGATAACTCAAATCTCCTTGCAATGAATGCAGCAGGATTTCATCTGAAATCATTGCATCTGAATAATTAAGAACATTTTGTCTCTCCTGCATTGTTTCAGTGTGTGTATTATGATTTCCAGTTTAAGGCCATATTCAACATAAGTGTTACTCTCTCAATATTCTGAAACCATAACTATACTTGGCATAATTCCTTAAAATTTTAATGAAACACCAGTTTAAAATAACCCTTGAGCTGTAACCTGGCCTCTTGGATATCTTAATATTTCAGGGACTGGAGAGTCATTCACATTATGTGGGGTACCAAAACCAAACTCACTGCCTTGGATCGGATCCGACTCATAGCGACATCTCCTTGGATTTCCGAGGCAGTGTCACTATGGAAGTAGATTGCCCAGCCTTCCTTCCAAGGAGTGGCTGGTGGGCTTGAACCTCCAGCCTTCTGGTTAGCATTCAAATGCCTTAGGCACACAGAGCAGGCAGCTGTGTACGTTTTGTCTTGGGCCACCCTTACCAGTGAGACATTAGGGATAAAATGAGGAAAGTGTGTGTCCTTTCACTCATTCTTAGAGATAACTCAAGGCAAGATGCAGTAGCAGCAGCCTTGTCTGAAAACAAACCATGTGGCCAGACTGCACTGGCCCAGGTCCATGCCTGGAGGTATCTGACAGCTGGTGAGAGATGCCAACAGGGAGATTAGAGACAATATCTGAGGAAATAAATTCCAGTCCAAGTTGCAGCCATTTCTTAAGCTTACAGAGAATGTATATTGTGACTGCGATTTGTTTTTTACCAGCCAGCTCTCTCTTCATTGTGGTGATTAAGAGTCAGCCTCTGGGAAACGCCCCTGCCCTGGGCACTGGGCTTCCTTCCCGGGCTCCACATGCTGCAGACACAGCTGTTATGCTAGCCAGGCTGGTATGCCGGGACCATGTTGTCTGCAGTTACATAAGCCTATCAGTGTCTGTTTGGTTACTAGGATACCCGTTTGTAACTTGAATTTTGGTTATGGGTATTTAGTAGCTAAAAGAATGCTATAAATGAAATTTTTCATGACACAAACCAAGATGGTTTTCTAGCAGAAGTTCCCAGACCTGAGCAATAATCAGAATTATGTTGTTGTTGTTAGCTGTCTTTGAATCGACTCCTGACTCATGGTGACCCCAGGCACAATGGGATCAGACCACTATGATCAACAGGGTTTTAATTGGTCAGTTTTTGTGATATTAGATCAAATCTTTCTTCATAATCTGTCTTCTTCTTTAAGCTCTGTTGAAACTTGCTCAGCATCATAGCAATATACAAGGCTCCACTGACAGATGGGTGGGGGCTGCACATAAGGTACATTAGCAGGAGTTGAACCTGGGTCTTCCACATGAAAGGCAAGAATTCTACCACTGAACTACCACTGCCCACAGTTAGAATTATAAGCGGGGCTTAAGTACAAAATAATTAGAGTCACTATGTTTGGCCTCGGAGCTCTGGTAGCATAGGGCCTAAGACACCTGACTGCTAACCAGAAGGCTGGCAGTTCAAACCCACCCGCCAGTCCTCAGAAGGAAGATGGGGCAATCTACTTCCATAGTGATACTGCCTCGAAAACCCAAGGAGTGGTTGCTATGCATCGGATCCGACTCGATGGCACATACCAACCAACCAACCAACCAACATGTTTGGCTTAAGGGGTTCTGGTGGCATAGTGGGTAAGGTGTTTGGCTGTTAACCAGAAGGTTGGCAGTTCAAACCCACCAACTGCTCCACAGGATGAGGTGATCTACTTTTGTAAAGATTTACTGCCTTGGAAACCCAATGGGGGTCACTGTGAGTCATAATCGAATTGATAGCTCTGGGCTTGGTTTTTGGGTTTATGTTTGGCCCGGGGACTGGAAATCCATGGTCAGCCCATTTTGGAAGTCACTGCTTTATGGCAATGGGCATGATGTAAGACAAATGGTTGAGGAAAAGCAAGCAGATTCTTTGGCATGTGATGATATGTCTCTTCCAAAGAGAGTATGCACTGTTGTTGTTGTTATGTGCCGTCAAGTTGGCCCCGACTCATAGCGACCCCTCCTTGGGTTTCTGAGGCAGTATCACTACAGAAGTAGGATTGCTACCAGAGCTCCCAGAGTATGCATAGTCTTTTATTTTATTTTGTTTCTTAAAAATATTGAGATTCGGTTACACAGTTCTGGAACAGATATAACCTCATATGTTTCAGTTTTTGTAGCTGGTTTTATGCACTTTTGATTGTTCTATGTGGGTCTAACATTACAATATTTTTCCCTTTATGACTGTAGTAAATTGCTTTGTGTATATGTGTGTGAAAGGCAGACGGGCAACATTCTTCCCAATATTTCTTCATCACTAACCTAATGGGGCAGTTCTACTCTATCCTAAAAGGTTACTATGAGTCAGAATTGACTTGATGGCAGTGGATTTGGAAGCTTGGGGGTTGAATGAGGGAATTAATGTGTTGTAAGGGAAAACCAGAGCTCTTTGAGGGAAAAAAGATCCTAGATCCAAAAATGTTCTATAACCCAAAAAATTCACTGTCATGGAGTCAATTCCAACTCATAGTGATCCTTTAAGGCAGAGTAGAACTGACCTATATGGTTTCCAAGGCTGTAAATCTTTACAGAAGGAAACTGCTTCATCTTTCTCCCTCAGGGCAGCTGGTGGATTTGAAACACCAACCTTATGGTTAGCAGCTAAATGTTGTAATTACTATGCTGTCAAACTTCTTATATATGTATATATATATATATATATATATATATATATATATATATAAAACCCACTGCCATCAATTAAGCCTTAAAAATGATAAAAACAAAATAAAGACAATTATCCAGGATGAAGAAGAACATTAGCATACACACTACAAAGACCAAATGGAGTCCGCTGATACACAGTCACAGGGCTAATTGTATATGATAAAAAATAAAAGTAAATTATCATAAAATTATGATTGGTGGCAAGTCAATTCATCACTGCCATAGGCAGGACTATAGAAGTGGGAAAGGACCATTATTGGGATACTTACACAATAGCAAATTAAAAAGGGTTACAGGATTGGTTCTGGGGCTTGACCACCTGGCTACATAGTGGTCAGAGTATGACTCATGACCATGTGGGTTGAGTCATATCCTCAGGGTGGCTACAAGACAATACCAGGACCCCAAAGTTTAACTTAGGAGCATAGTGCCTAAGGCACTTGACTGCTAACCAGAAGCCTGGCAATTCAAACCCACCAGCCACTCCTCAGAAGGAAGGTTGGGCAATTACTTCCGTAGTGATGCTGCCTTGGCAACCCAAGGAGGGGTCGCTATGATTTGGGTCTGACTTGATGGCACATAACAGTAACAACAAGAACGTTTAACTTAAATTAGATAACATGATAACATGTGGCTACTTTGGGTAAATCATTAAGAACACACCCATACAAGTTCCCCAGTTCTTCGTGTGAGCATAATCTACTTTCAACCACACTCATCCAGAGGGTAAACTGCCCCTCCCTAGGTTTGCCAGTAACTGGTCTATGCATAGGTATGTTTCTGGTTTAATGCTCAGAAAGAACCCAAATTGCATCTGAACTTACATCAAGACTCAAAATGGAGTTAGGACTTCCACTGTAGACTGCAGCCTTCCACAATTCCAGACTTTAAGCTCTAATACAAAAGAGACAAATGGATGTCAAGAGATGGAAAACTTAGAAAAGACAGTTCAGGAGGGCAGAAAGGAAGAGAAAGAGTGAGAAAATAGACATAACTTGTAAGGGAAAGGAAAAGAGAATCAAGCAGAAGAAAAAGTTTCCTCTCTCCACAGTTGTTACCTCAGGATATCAGTTTTTTATTACACAACTGCCATAAAGAAACTTCTCAGCCCACAAATGAAATCACACACTGCAGTGGTTTGAGGGAACATCTTGTGTCCTGGTGGGCACCTAATGAAAAACTTGAAGAACTGGCAGCAGTGACAGTTGCTGTGATCAGTCGTGGTTATCCAGAGAAATTTTTGCTTCATGCCTGTGAGCTGGCAGTAGAATAGGAAGGTGGTTCCTGAAGGAAGACTTCCTGACCCCTAGCCTGAATTGGTTTATCTTCCTGTGTTATAATTGCAGGGCTGTAATTCTCATCCCAGGAATTGACACAGTTAATTATAATATTTTAGATGATTTTTAGGTTTAATGATTGTTTTCTACATTATTCTACATTTTTACTCCTCACATTCAAATTATAGCTGACTAGGCTGTGTGCTAAGAGTTTCTAAAAACAAAAACAAACCCATTATCATCAAGTCAATTCCAATTCATAGTGACCCTGTTGTAGACAAAAGCTGCTGGAAGGTCCTGCCTAACATGGCTCCTGAATCAATAAAGAGAAAACAGAGGTGAGGAAAGTGAAGTGTGTTTATTGTAGGTACGTAAGCAAGAAATTTGGAGTACTTCTCCTCAAATCTAGTATGTTGAACAGGTTACCTCCATTTTTATACACTTTGAAACAAAGAAGTCGTTGTTATACATTTGATGACATGGAAAATATTTGCATGGTAAGAGCTACTTAGCATTGTTGTTGTTGTTATGTGCTGTTGAGTCGGACCCGACTCATAGTGACCCCTCCTTGGGTTTCTGACGCAGTATCACTATGGAAATATATTGCCCAACTTTCCTTCCGAGGAGTGGCTGGTGGGTTTCAACTGCCAGCCTCCTGGTTAGTAGTCAAGTGCCTTAGGGACTATGCTACTTAGCATTAGTAGGGGTGCAATGTCATGACCACTAGGGGGCGTGTTTTCAGCCTGTAAAAAAAGTTCACTTTCAGCTGAAGGTTTTCCACCTTGTGCCTATGTGGCTAAGCAGCAGCAGCTATGGCTACCTGGCTCTTTTCCCAAGATATCTTCTGTTGCCTTCTTGTTTATTTCCCACCCCCCTGTTCCATAATAGGTTCAGCTCTTACATATTATCTTGAGGAATGTGGGAAGAGGTCCATCCCAGGTCAGTCAGTATCTAGTGCCATAAGAATGTACAGGCTGCCTCAATTCCCTCCTTTTATATTTAGGGCTCATTCTTGAGCCCCTTGAAATTGTTGAGCCTGTTTTTGAACTGTAAGGCACATTGTATACTGTTCTGGGTCATGGTTGTTAAGTGGAATGTAACCAGGAGCCTGCTGAGCAACTATACTGCTGATGGCAGATAAGCAGCAGGAAATGACTTTAACAAGGCAGTTAAATACACCTGGCAGAAATATACACACAAGTATTACAAAAATTGTATGAGGGACAAGTGGTCATAACCAACTGAAACTCATGAATAAGGAAACTAGCCAATCCCATGAGCTACCTGAGCCAGAAGAGGGGCCCCAGGGTCCAAGGGAGTGGGTCTATTTGGCAATTTGATCAATTTCTTTTAGACTAACTTCAATCTCACTGCTGGTAGTCATCCAGATACAACATGAGGTGTTAGCCACTGCACAAACTCCACCTTCTTTGGCTATGATGATATAATCTAAAACTAAATGGTCATTCAAAACAGCACCTGCCAAGGAGTTTAATGATTTTTCTTGTGCCTTTATGCCTTTGCCAGCTGCCTTGGATAAAATATGAATGGTATCTGATTAGATGAATATCACATCCTATAAGACAGTAAGCTGGGGGAAAATAGTAAATGTCCTGAATATGAACCCTCCCACACCAGTTTCTGAAATAGGTTGAAGCTTGTGCCTGTTAAATCATACTCCTCATATGTTCCTTGTATTGGTCTTCTTTTATGAGGGTGTCAGGGCTGAGCTAGGGTTAGGAGGAGCTATGAGTCTGGTGAGATTGTAGAGACTAATTACAATTGGAAAACAGATAATTCCTATGGTGCAATTACCTTGTTGGGTTTTTGGCTGAAGACATTTGTAACCTAGAGTATTGGTGATATTATGCTCACACAAAAAGAAGTAGCCAGGCAATATATAAACAATATCCCCAGGCAAATTAGCATTTTATAATTCCTGGGTGTTAGATCAATTGCCTCAAAGATCTAGTTTTGTTTTTTTGCCTCCAGGTTAAGTGGCAAAATTATGAGTGCTACTCCTGATTTGGCTAAGGCTACTTGTTGTTGTTGTTGTTATTTGCCATCAAGTCGGCCCCGACTCATAGCGACCCCTCCTTGGGTTTCTAAGGCAGTATCACCACGGAAGTAGGAATGCCCAACCTTCCTTCCGAGGAGTGGCTGGTGGGTTTGTTTGAACCGCCAGCCTTCTGGTTAGCAGTCAAGTGCCTTAGGCACTATGCTACCAGAGCTACTTAGGAAAGTTATGTAATCCCAGACTAGGGAGATGTTCCCGAGGCTAGTAAAAGTGATAAGTATTGGCAAGTATGTTTATCCAATAGGAAAGATTCTCAGTGTCAAAACATAAAGGGCTTTTAGCAAACTGGATGCAGACCCCTAAACCTTGCAAATCATCTGTCTTGTTTCTGCTAGGATGGGGGACATCTTTAAGATGGTAAAGGGGAATAAGAGATACCAAGGGATGCCTCATAGAGGAGGCTATTCTTGGGAAAGGTTGACAAATTCAACAGTTTTAAAACCATTCCCCCCTAGCTACAGCTCTAGTAAGTTTAAGGAACAGGTTTTCATTCCAACTTTCTGATGTTTCAACTACAGTGATGGTCATTGGGAAGGATAAAACTACAAAGGAGATTAATCTAAAAATCTTTATTTTTAAACAATCCTGGTCTGTTTTAAAAGGCTAGAAAGCATAAACAAAGCAAGGAGGGATATGATATAGCAATCAGGAGATACCAGTAAGGGGTTTTATTCATTTGACTTATGCTTCGAAAACCCTAATTTCAAGTCCTCTACAGGATTACAGTCCCACTTGTCTTCTGCTATTGGAGCACTGGGCTCTTAGCAGTTAGGGGCTGCTGCCTTTGCTTGGGAGCAGTGAATCCACAGCTTGACTCCAACCTTGACAGCTGTGTGGGTGCTGAGGAAAACGGAGTAAGGTCCTTCCCACTTCAGCTCCAGGGGATCTCCTCTCCAACTCCTAAGTAGCACTTGGTCTTCAGGCTGAATGGATGCAGTGGGCTTCCAGGTGGGTGGTCTTGTCTTGTACAAGAGAGTACTTGTACTCTTCATAAGAGAGTACTTGTGAAGATAAGACAGAACAGCAGGAAGAGACTGAGATTGCAAGTATCTTTTCATACATTCATCATCACTTACATGAAATTGGTTCCTGTTAGTTGGCTCAGAGTTTCTTAGAAAGGGTTCCCATAAACTAACTCAGAGAGATTAAATTTGAGTTTACTTCTAGGCATAACCTTCACTCTTAACAGGGTTTTGGGTAAAACATGAGTCTATGTAAGTTGAGTGTCTGATATAACTTAGCAATTTGTTTCTTGAGGGTCTGAGTCATTCTTTCCATCTTTCCTCTTGAATGATGTCTCTAAGCATCATGTAACTTCCTCCTGATATTTAAGACTTCAGCTACTTTCTGATTAACTTCTGCAGTAAAACAGTGTCCATTGTCACTTCCAGTGGAGCTGAGTAATCTGAATCAGAATGATTTCATTTAGCAACTGTTTCATCACCTTTTCTGCTTTCTTGGTTCTGCAAGGGAAGGCTTCAGTCCAATTAGTTAATGTGTCCACAAACACAAGGAGGTACTTGTAGGCCCCGAGCATTTGGGATGTCTCATAAAGTCCACATGCCAGTCTTCTGACACTATATCCTGTGCCTGGACTTCCAGAGTTGGGGGAGCCAATCCTTGGGGTTGTTGGAAGCACAAATGACAGTTTGGGGTTACTTAGAATTTAGTTTTTCAAAGCCCAGTACCCCCTATGTGTCTTGAGACTCACTCAAGCATTCATCCTTCCTTCCCAAAGTTTGTGCAATCATGAAATTGTTGTGGTACAGGATACAAAAGATTCCGTGGGACTAGTATTTGTCCACTTGGTGTTGCTTTCTGTCCTTTGTGATCCTCTGCTCCCCACTCTTCTGCTTTTTTTATGTCCGTATCTTAGTAGTGTGGTGTGGTGGTTATGTTTTTGTGTCAATTTGGCTGGGCCTGGTTGAGTGGCTGGGCAGCTGGATGTGGTATTCCCCATGATGAGACTGGTAATCAACTCTATGGTGGAATCTACTGTGACCAGCTGAGTAGCTGGGTTTGGGTATGTGGTCTGCTTTCCATATATAAGCAGCAGTTTTGGGAATGGTCTCTAGCCTATGGCATGTTTGGACCCTGCATGTAGCCATGTTGTTGCTCAGCAGTCTGCTATGCTCTGCAGACCTTGGGACTTAAGTTAATGGCCTTAATTAACTTAAGTTAATGGCCTGCCGTGTGGTTTGGTAACATCAGGACTGTGCCTTTTTACTTGTCAACCTTCAGGCTTCTCAGCCTCAGCAGCCAGCAGCTGTCTGAGTGAAGAAATGTCTCTAGCTTCAGTGGGCTGTGAGCAGGAGGTAGAGCTAGACCCCAGCCCCTAGAGCATGGCAATTTGAACTTGGACTTAAAGCCTCCAAATGTAAGAATAAACTCCTGTTTGTTAAGGCCATCCCATTTGTGGTATATTTCTTGTCAGAGTGGCACTAGGTAACCAGAATATGTGGGTTCAAAGGAGGAAGGTGAAACTGGGATATCAGGGCTCCTTCTATTGGATGGATACAAAAAGGCATAAATAGTCTGTGCAGCTCATGGCAAGGGTCATGAGACTTGTTGAACTTTTTCTTTTTTTAGCTGCTGCATCATCTGTCTGTTACCCTGGGTAATATTAGAATCACCTTGTTGATGTCCTTTATAATGGCAATCTCTCTGGACAAAGTGATGGCAGTAAAAAGTTGTTGTATGACAACAGCATGTTTAATTGCCTTTCCTTCTAAGAACAGCAGCCCATGGGCACAGACAATTCCAAAGGCATATGTCCATGTAGACATTGGATTGGTGGCCAGTGACAAAACATAAAGCCCTGATGAAAGTAAAGAGCTTTGTCTTTTGAGCTGATGTATTGGGAAGAAGTGTTTGAACACCCAGCACTGTGTGTGTCTGCCCACTATGGCATACCCAGCTCTGCACTGTCATCTTCAACAAAGCTGCTTCCATTGATGAAGTATTTGTTATTGTCATTACCCAGTGGCTGATCTCTTAGGTCTATCCTGCTGGATAAGTTTCTCCTATAACCTGAATGCAATTGTGTTTGAGTCGTTCTTCCAAGGTGGAAGTCAGTAGAGTTTCTGGGCTGATCTTGGAAGTTGTCTTTAAAGTCACCTGGGGATAGTCCAGCAGAGAGGCCTTGTATTTGGCCGTTCTTCCCATGGTCAGCCATGACCCTCCTTTTTGCTGAATAATGATAAGAAAAGAGTGAGGCCTGTAGACAATGGGTTGTCCTAGGGTAAACTTCTCAGCTCCTTCAAGGAGACTGGTGGTGGCCATGGCTCAAAGACAAGGGGGCAGGTCACCTATAAACCATGATGTCAATGCCTTTGGAGAAGTAAGCAACTGGCTGCTTCCATGGTCCTAATTGTTGAGTGAGGACCCCCAAGGCCATGCCCTGCTTCTCGTGAACAAAGCGTTCGAAGTATTTAGTTAAATCAAGTAGACCAGAGCAGGGGCCATCATGAGGTGCCACTTTAGTTCAAGGAAGGCCCATTCACATCCAGGGGTACATTCTAAAGAATCAGAATCTTTCCAATGAAAGAGGTTTGGCTATTGGTCTGATCCAGATGGGGCAAAATCCAGCCAAGCCCAGGAAGCCTCTTAACTCTTTTTTGGTTTTAGGAGTAACACATTGACAAATGACTTCCTTTTGGACTAGCAGCAGTTCTCTTTGTTTCTGTGAAACTATAAACTCTAAATACTCTGTTTTTGTCCAAGTAATCTGAGCTCTAGCCTTAGAAACCTGATACCCACCCTGGCTTAAAAAGCTTAGGGTCTTGATGGTATTCTAGTCTGAATCTTAGTGTGTTTTGCTAGCTATTAGTAAGTCATCGATATACTGGAGCAGTATACCATTGGTAAGCAGCAAGCAACTTAGGTCCTTTGTTCAGGCTGTGCCAAAAATTATGGGGGAATTTTTAAACTTTTGAGGAAGCCATGCCCAGCCAAATTGTCTTTTTACCCTTGTTCTCTGGGACTCCTATTCAAAGATGAATATTTCCTGGTTCTTTTCTGGAGATACAGGCAAAAGAAGGTGTTTTTTAGGCCAAGCACAGTACAGTGGGTGCAATCAGGTGGGACCGTGGCTAGCAGGTTATATGGTTTTAGCACTACAGCAACACTTGGTTTACAGCTAGGAGGTCCTGCACAAATTGATATTCTCCTGTCTTTCTGTTGGAAACTGGCAAAATGGGCATGTTAAATGGGAAGCAGCAAATCTGGATGAGTTTGTGCTCTAGGAATCTCTCAATGACTGGCTGATGTTCTTTTCTAGCTACAACTGCAGGAAGTACTGTTTTACTTGAGGAAGCTGCATGTCAGGCAAAAGCTTGACTTTTACCAGTTCAACAAACTTGGCTATCCCTGTTTTCTCTCCTGCCAAGATCCAGGGCACCAATGCCTGGTTAATGTGGTCTGGGATGGGTCATATTTGTTGGGGCTTATCCTAGCAAGGCAGCCTGTACTCTCCATCCCTATTTAGGGAGGTAGCAATAAAGTCTCTTTGTTCCAATCAAAGCTAATTTGGGCACTTAATTGAAAGAAATTTAACCCTGGCAAAGGAGCTGGACTTTCTGGTATGTCCAAGAATCTGTGTTTCAGCTGTTTGTCCCCTAAGGTACAGCTCATCAGCTGAATAAACTTTTCTATAGGCTTCTCAGTTACTCTTATAACTTGTGTTTTAGTCTTAGACACCAGACAATTTAAATTGGTTAAAATTGAATAAATAGTTTGTAGTGTCTAAGGCATTTGACTGTTAACCAGAAGTCTGGCAGTTCAAACCCGCCACCCACTCCTCGGAAGGAAGGTTGGTCAATCTACTTCCATAGAGATACCACCTTGGAAACCCAAGGAGGGGTTGCTATGAGTGGGATCTGATCAACGTCAGTGAGTTTGGTTTTTTTTTGGTTTATATCAAGCAAAAAGTCTGTAAGCTTTCTCACTACTTCAGGTTTCACCAGGGCTCTTCAGGAAAGACAGTGGTGTCAATGCTGGTCCCAGGTCCCCTTCAATCAGAATCAATATTTCTATCTTGATGGTCCATGATTTGAGATGGTGGTCCTTGGCATCTCAGGTATTCCCTCTTGCAGTGTACTTCTTCCTTACACCAAGCACAATGATTCTTTGTTAAAGGAGGCTATCCTTGCCTGCATTCTTTCTTTCCTCTCAAGTTAATTGACTCTCAAAGCTCTAAAGCTGCTATGAAGACTGTTGCCTGCATTCTAGCCTTCTGCAAATCTTTCTTTTCCTGTTCAGCTTCCCTGGCTTTATATGCTTTAAAAGCAATCTCTACTAGCTGGGAAATTCCCAATTCCCTATTTCCTTCAAATTTTTGGAGCTTCTTCCTAATATCCTGTCCTATAAAAATCATATTAAGCACTCTTGCATTCTCAGGTGCCTTGGGATCAACATCAGTGTACTACCTAAAAGTTGAAAATAACCTCCCAAAGAAGCTGGAGAGGATTTTAGTTGACCCCTGCTTAGAGGAGCTCTGATGGCATCATGCCTAAGGCATTTGCCTGCTAACCAGAAGGCTGACGGTTCAAACCCACCAGCCACTCCTTGGAAGGAAGATGCAGCAATCTATTTCTGTAGTGATAGTGCCTTGGAAACCCAAGGAGGGGACGCTATGAATGGGGTCCAACTCAATGGCAAACAACAACAACAACAACAACAACAACCTGCTTAACTTCATAAAAACTCAAAAAAACAAAAACAAAAACAAAAACAAAAAACCTCACTGCCATTGAGTTGGATCCAATTCATAACAACCCTTCCTTGGGTTTCCAAGGCAGTATCACTATGGAAGTAGATTGCCCAACCTTCCTTCTGAGGAGTGGCTAGTGGGTTTGAACCACTCTTTAGCAGTCAAATGCCTTAGGCACTATGCTACTAGAGTTCCTTAACTTCATAAATCTTACTAACTTCATAAATCCTACTGAAACTCCTCTGTTTAGAAACTCCAGTTTTCAAACTCACAAGCAAGCAGTTTCAAAAATGAGCTAGACAAGCTAAATCCTGAGAGTCATTTGGATTCCACTGAGGATCCTCCTCTATGATGGCTTAGATGGCTGGCCTGTAGTTAGCATTCTATCTGGGGTGAAGTAATGTATCATCCTCCTCCTTAGTCTTGCTTAGTACCATCCTTCTTTCCTCTGGGGTCAGAAGGGTGTTTAACAAAGTCCAACAGTCTTTCCAGTTGGGGCTTTGCATGTGGAAAATTGAGTCAAACATGTCATGCATTTTCTTGGGGTCCTCTCTGTAGGCTGGGGTGTTATTTTCCCAGTTAAAAAGGTCCAGGATGGAGAAAAGGGAGTGAACTCAGATGAAATTGGGCCCATTTATGTAATCTCCGGTAGGGAGCTACTTCAATGGGAATAGCCCTAAAGAGGGAGCTGCTACCTGGCTGAAATAAGTGCCTCCGCAAGTGTGTGACAAGGAGACAAAAAAACCTCCTGAACAGCCTCCTTGAACTGATGCCTGGGATACAGCTAGAGGCTCCCATTGGGGGGCCAACTTCCATATTTGGGATCTGACCAAAGAAGACAAAGCTGGGAAATTCATAGGAAGGGCAGAGGGATTTACAACAGGAATGGATGTCTGGGTTGCATGCTCCTCCTACCCATAAGAAGGAGGGAAATTGAGCCCCAGAGGAGGTAAATTCAGTGAGTGTTTCTTCTTCTGTAGGAAGAAGAATAGGAAGTTTCTTTTGCAGTGTCCAACTGGTAGAATGAATCCTAATCTTATATTGCTTCTGAAGACTTATTTTGCAATAAGGACGTAAAAGTTTCAACATACATCTTGTCATCCCACTTTCCCTCTCCAGAACAATACAAATGTAACTTCAGTGTAGTGTTGTAATTCAAAGACTCATTCTAGGGCCACTTTCACCATCTCTTAATTTATACTGTGGCCAAAGGGTATCACAGAAAAAATTCATTTTAGATTTCCTCATTGGATCATTCCCAAAACAAAACCAACTCCTTAAAATGCACTCTAGAGGCATACAACCTAAAGTATTTTTACTATTACCCACCTTATCAACCAACATGTAAAAACACTTACTTTAATGAAGACTGGTTCTTTTTCCTTACCCTCACTGGCTGGTTATGCACTACTATGTCTCAGATACACTAGACATCCAGAAAGATAAGATTAACCTGTACTCACCAGGGAGCCATCCTCCTTCTTTCCAGAGACTCCTGACACTATTCATCTCATCTCACAATCTGTCACCATTATGTCTGAATCAGTGCTGGCCGCTGGGCCAAGCGTATGTCTCCTGGAACAAAAGGGTCCAGTGACATCAAGAATTGATGTCATCCCCTCTGGTCAGTATCTCAATCCCTGGAACCAGGCATCAGTTGGTGTCCCTTTGTGGTCATCAAAGAATCTGTTGTGGACAAATGCTGCTGGAGGCTCCCACCTGGTATGGTGACTGAGTCAATAAGAGGACCAAGGTGAGGAGAGGGAAGTGCATTTATTGCAGGTACACAAGTAAGGAACACTGAAGACTCCACCTCAAATTGAGTTTCTGGAAGAAGAGGTTGCTTCTATTTTTATACACTTTGAAACAAAGAAGTCATATATTCCATGACATGGAACATATTTGTGTTCATAGCTGTGTGGATTGTAACAAATCATGGATAACATTGCAAAGAACAGGAATTCCAGAACAACTTAATTGTGCTCAAAAGCTTGTCATTAGAACAGA
This sequence comes from Orycteropus afer afer, assembly GCF_000298275.1. NCBI lineage: Eukaryota > Metazoa > Chordata > Mammalia > Tubulidentata > Orycteropodidae > Orycteropus > Orycteropus afer. The sequence goes on along the minus strand of NW_006921969.1, from coordinate 3,105,807 downwards.
AGAAGGCGATACTATATGGTTTAAAATCAGGAAGGGTGTGTGTCAGAGTTGTATCTTTCACCATACTTATTCAATCTGTACAGTGAGAAAATAATCCTAGAAGCTGGACTATACGGAGAAAAGCACAGCATAAGGATTGGCGGAAGACTCGTTAACAGCTTGCAATATGCAGATGACACAACCTTGCCTGCTAAAGGTGAAGATGACTTGAAGCACTTCCTGATAAAGATCAAAGATTACAGTCTGCAGTATGGATTACACATCAACAATAGAAAAACAAAAATTCTCACAACTTGACCAATAAGCAACATCATGATAAATGGAGAAAAGATTGAAGTTGTCAGGGATTTCATTTTACTTGGATCCACAATCAACATCCATGGAATCAGTAGTCAAGAAATCAGATGATATGTTGCACTGGGCAAATCTGCTGCAACAGACTTTTTAAAAAAGTCTTAGAAATCAAAAATGTCTTTTGAAGACTAAGGTGCACTAAGGGCCACTCCTCAGAAGGAAGGTTGGGCAATCCTACTTCTGTAGTGATACTGCCTCGGAAACCCAAGGAGGGGTCGCTATGAGTCAGGTTTGACTCGACGGCACACAACAACAACAACAACAAAGGTGCACCTAACCCAAGTTGTGGTATTTCTAATCACCTCATATGCATTCGAAAGCTTGACAACAAAAAGGAAGACCTAAGAAGAGTTTGATGCCTTTGAACTGTGATTTGGCAAAGAATACTGAAAATACCATGGACTACCAGAAGAATAAATAAATCTATCCCAGAAAAGGGAGCTCTGGTAGCATAGTGCCTAAGGCACTTGACTGCTAACCAGAAGGCTGGTGGTTCAAACCCACCAGCTGCTCCTTGGAAGGAAGGTTAGGCAATGTACTTCCGTAGTGATACTGCCTTAGAAACCCAACGAGGGGTCGCTATGAGTTGGGTCTGACTTGAGGGAATATAACAACAAGAACAACATCCTGGAAAAAGTGCAGCCAGAGTGCTCCTTAGAAGTGAGAATGGCCAGACTTCATCTCATGAACTTTGGTAATGTTGTCAGAAAGGGAATGCTGTGGAGAAGGATATGTTTGGTAGAGGTCAGTGAAAAAAGGGAAGACCCTCAAGAAGATGGATTAAGACAGTGGCTGCCATGATGGGCTCAAGTTTAGCAAGGATTATGATGATGGTGCAGGACCAGGCAGTGTTTCATTCTGTTGAAGGTGACTTGATGGCACTAGGCACTAACAACAACAATAACAAAAGCTAATTAGCATTAATGGGGGTGAAGTGGGGTTGCAGTGTCATGGCTGCCAGGAGGTGGGTTTTTTGGCCTGTGACGTCAAAATTTCACTTTCAAGTGAAGGCTTTCCACACTGTGCCTGCATGGCTAAGCAAGCACAGCTCTTGCTGCTTCTGACCAGTTTTACCCAGCTTTTATCTCAAGATACCTTATGCTGGCTTCTTCTTTATTTTCATTTTTCCTAAGTTCCATAAAAGGTCAGCTCCGGCATATTATCCCGAGGAATATGGGAAGAGGCCTCAGGCCAGTCAGTACCTAGCACCATGAGTAATGTACAGGCTGCCTCAACCCTATAGGACAGAGTAGAACTGCCCCATAGGGTTCCAGGGCTGGGAATTTTCATGGAAGCAGAATGCCTCATCTTTCTCTTATGGAGAGGCTTGTGGGTTAGAACTGTGAACTTAACCATTGCATGTTTGGCTACTAACAGAAAGATTGGTGGTTTGAATCCACCCAGAGTCACCTTGGAACCAAGTCCTGATGATCAACTTCCAAAATCTAACAGCCTTGAAATCCCTATGGAGTACAGTTCTACTCTGAAATACATAGGGTGGCCATGTATTGGAATCCACTCACGGCAAATGATTTGGTTCTTTGCTTCTCAAAGCTAGGGGAGAGCAGTGCTGCAGATGAAAACAGGGGTAAAGCCTAAGCACCATGACTATACTTTTTTTTCCCCCAGAAGCTTAAACTCCAGAGCAGGAGAAGAATCTCAGGTGCAGATGAAATATCTTGACCAGAAACATGAATGGATGACTGTCCCAGAATTTACAAAATATGCCTTCTGTGTTAGGAGGCAGAAAATGAAGGGAACAGTGGGACCTGTGAGTATGAGGCAGAGAAGATATGCCCTGTTCCCCTGGTAGCACTGGAGAGGGAAAAGCTCTGGATAGGAAATGGCCAAATTGTGCATAGAAGGACAATAACTTTGAGATGTAAAATTCATAACTGACAACTGTCCTGACACCCAAGGAAGCCTTTTCAGCTCATCTCTTATAACTGGGGCCCAAAGAGGCATTAAAGGCTCCTTGGCAGGACCATCCTAATAGGTTAGATGTGCTGACTCTAGGAAATATTAATGGTGTCTTTGGCAAGTAAACTTGCCTCATAGTTGTTATGGCTTGAATTGTGTCCTCTTCAAAATATGTGTTAGAATCCAAACCCTATACCTGTGTATATAATTCCATTTGGGAATAGAATTTCTTTGTTACCTTAATGAGGACATATCCATGTAGGCTGTGTCTGAAACCTAATCACTTCTGAGTTAAAAAATAAAAAGAGCAGATTAGATACAGAAGCCAGAACAAATGTGAGAAGGGAGATAGATGCCAAACAAGATCACCAGGGAACCCAGGAACCAAGGAAGGTTGGGTCTATAGAAGTTGAAAGAAAAAAGGCTCTTCACCTAGAGCAAACAGGGAGAGAGAAAGAGTCTTCTTGTAATGCCAGTGCCCTGAATTTCAACTTTTAGCTTCTTGATCTGTGAGAAAATAAATTGCTGTTCTTCCAAGCTACCTATTTGTGATATATCTGTTACAGAAGCACTAGAGAACTAAGACAATGGGTAAACTAGTAAGGAAAGCAATTGCAGTTCTCCCTGCAGATGAACAACCACCTGTAGCTAAGGGACTAGGTTATCAGATGAAGAGAGAACTTTCATTAACATTTGACTGATTGAGAGAATATTTCTAAGGCTCAACGAGACACAAAAAAAGATGAATGGTAGAAGGTTCTTCCTGGTAGAAGGTTTCCTAAGAAAGAGAGAGTTGGTCAAAGGACTTGAAAGAGTGGGTGGTGTGGAAAAGAGAGGAAATCAAAGAGGTAGGAAGGAGGGAGTGGAACTGGGGGAGAGAGAATGGGATACTTCCTCTGAGTCTTTGCATGCTATGAGGGAAGTGTTGCTGTTGTCAGTTGGTATGGAGTTAACTTGTGGAATTGAGTTTTGCAAAGTAGAACTGCACCATAAAGTTTTCAAAACTGTGATCTTTCTGAAGCAGATTACTAGATCTTTCTTTTGATGTGTCTCTGGGAAAATTTGAACTGCCAGCCTTTTGGTTAGTAGTCCAGTGCTTGATTATTAGGTAAATCTGCAAAAGACCACTTTAAAGTATTAAAAAAATAAAGATGTCACTTGGAGGACTAAGGTGCACCTGAACCAAGCCATGGTATTTTTAGTTACTTCAATGCATGCAAAAGCTAAACAATAAATGAAGAACACCAAAGAAGGACAGATACTTTTGAATTATGGTGTTGGCAAAGAATATTGAATACTCCGTGGACTGCCAAAAGAACAAATCTGTCTTTGAAAAAGTAGAGTGAGAAAATTCCTTGAAAGGAAGGAGGTAAGAATTTTCACATACTTTGGAGATGTTATCAGGAGAGACCTGTCCCTGAAGAAGAACATACTGCCTGGTTAAGTAGAGGGTCAACAAAAAGAGGAAGATCCTCAATGAGATTGACACAGTGCTCCAATAATGGGCTCAAACATAGCAATGATGGTGAGGATGGTTCAGAACCCAGTAGTGTTATGTTCTGTGTACATAGGGTCACTATGAATCAGAATCAACTCCTCAGCACCTAGCAACAAGAAAAGCAAAACACATGAAAATCCAATACAGCATGAAAAATATAAAGTGAAAGGAAATCTTAAACATGATCTACCCCTTCTCTGGAGCTCTGGTAGCACAGTGCCTAAGGCATCTGACTGTTAATTAGAAGGTTAGTGGTTCAAACACACCAGCCAATTCCTGGAAGGAGGACTGGGCAATCTATTTCCATGAAGAAATGCTGCCTTGAAAACCCCATGGGGGGTCACTATGAGTTGGAATCAACTGGATGCAGTGGGTTTGTGCGATTCCTTCTCTGGTCTGTGGATCAGAGACCACTCAGTAGAGGGGATATTCTTGAGGACAAAAGTATGTTTATTCATTTTCATATTCCTAGTCCCAGCAGAAGGCTGGTGGTTCAAACCCACTGGCCACTCCTCGGAAGGAAGGTTGGGCAATCTACTTCCATAGTGATACTGCTTCACAGTGGTTTTTTTTTTTTTTTTCCGGGGGGGTGTCCTAGCACAGTGCTCGACACAAGTGAACCAGCTGCAGTCGAGCATAGTAAGTTTCGAAGTGGAATTGTGTTCCATAGTGTTTTCAAGGTTACAATCTTTCAAAAGCATGTTGTCATGCCTTTCCTCTAAGGTGTTTCTGGGTAGGTTTGAACAACTATCCTTTCAATAAATAGTTGAGAACTTAACTGTTTACATCACCCAAGAACTCTTATTGGTCCTATGAAAATATTTGTTGGATCAATCAAAATCTTTGGTACACAAGATGGATATTAGAGAGTTTGTGTATAGCTACTTTTCCCCCAATCGTAAGTTGAGTATGACATCTAACTTCATTAATGTGGGCTTCAGAATTTGGAATGAGGGATGAAGAAAAGTCCTGTCTCTTTTTTTCTTAAGGAATGATTTTTCTTTTCCCCCCTGGTACACAGCAGTATAAATAAGTGCCTTCATATTAACAGAAATAAGTGCAACCCTTAGGTAAGTTAATGAAAGAATAATGGGAAGAGACCAGATAAAGAGAATGATGCAAACAGAGTAAAAGAAGGAACTTTTGTATCTTTCTAAAAATAGTTACTGTTAAGTAAATTCTTCATAGTGTCAAACATATGAATTTAACTGACTTGACAGGATACAACAAAATGAATTTTATTAATAAATCAAATATTTCCATATAATCTTTTTACTCTATCCTGTGGTAGTGCAATTATTTCTTCTGTACTTTTAATACTTTAAATATTCAGGACTCATAAAGAAAACATTTCATATCTCAGTTTTAAAGGCTTCTGATATTTTAAAATAAGGTTGGAAGGGATCAGTGATAGGAAAAGTAGGGTGAACTTTTTTTCTTTTGTAAACAAACATTTATTGAGGGTGTTTCTTGCAAGTTGCTTCATTTAATCTTCACAAAACTCTACAAAACAAATACCTTTGCCTATTTTACAAACTTCAGAGGCATCATGGGCAGGGGAGTTTGGTGTTGGTGTTGGAAAAAGGAGGGACCTACTGTAGATTTTGGGAAGGAAAATGTCAGGTTGAAAGTGGTGTTTCAAGGAGAAAGAGTTGAGCAGGTGAAGTTTTCACCAGAGTAGTAACTTTGAGAGTAAAAAAGGAATGAGGAATTTGAGGGAATTGATTGTATTCAGTGAATAAAAGCCAAACCTTATTTGAAACTGGATACATAGATGGAGATGAATGAGTAATTGAAGATAATAGTAACATTTCTATTTGGGGAGAAGAAAGGAACTGCTGTTATCAACAAAGACAACAACAGCAAAGACAATTAGAAAAGGGAGTCCAGGTTAAATGAATTGGGTTTGAAAAACTGGAGGACACTTACTGTCTTTGTATCTAGTACTTAGTATCTGTCTTAGAAATATTTGAAGTGGGTGGCTTTAACCAAAATAATAATAATAATAATTTTCTCACAGTTTAGGAGGCTAGAAGTCTGTATTCAGGGCACAGACTGCTGAGGAAGATTTCCTTTTTCTGTGGGCTCTGGGGGAATGTCTTTATCTCTCTTCAGCTTCTGTTTCTTGGTTCCTTGGGCATTTCATGGGCTTGGCATCTATCTCCCACCATCTGTGCTTGTTTGCTTGCTTAATTTGTTCTTTTATCTCTCAAAAAGGATTGATTCAAAACACACTCTACATTAATATTGTCTTATTAACATAGCAAAGAAAACCCAGTCCCCCCAAAAATTATACTACAAGTATAGGGGTTAGGATTTACAACACATATTTTTAGGGAACACAATTTTATCCATAACACCCACCCAGGCAATATCACCTATCTGTTGTATATAGGGTTGTTATGAGTCAAAGCTGACCCAGTGGCACCTAGCAACAATAGCAACAACAACAATATTAATATCAAAGATTTCAGGCTTCAATATGGATTACACTTCAACATAACGAAAACAAAAATCCTCACAACTGGACCAATAAGCAGCGTCATGATAAATGGAGAAAAGTTGAAGTTGTCATGGATCTCTTTTTACTTGGATTTATAATCAATGCTCATGGAAGTAGCAGTCAAGAAATCAAATGACATATTGCATTGGGCAAATCTGCTGCAAAATGCCTCCTTAAAGTATTAAAAAGCAAAGACATCACCTTGAGGGCTAAGGTGTGACTGACTGAAGCCATGGCATTTTCAATAGCTTCATATGAATGTGAGAGCTGTTCAATGGATAAGGAAGAACATAGAAGAACTAATGCATTTGAATTCTAGTGTTGGCAAAGAACATTGAATATGCAATGGACTGCCAGAAGAACAAATAAATTTGTCACTGAAGAAGTGCAGCCAGAATGTTCCTTAGAAGCAAGGATGGCAGGACTTCATCTCATGTACTTTGGCCATGTTCTCAGAAGGGACTAGTCCTTGGAGAAAAACATCATGCTTGGTAAATTAAAGCTCAGCAAAAAAGAAGACGACTTTCAATTAAATAGATTGATGCTGGTTGCAACAATGAGCTCAAGCATAACAATGTTTGTGTTTGTGATAATGGTGCAGCACTGGTCAGTGTTTTGTTCTGTTATACATAGGGTTGCTATGAGCTGGAACAAACTCAATTGTACCTACCAACAATAAGAATCAATATCTTAAAAATATTTAGAAAGATGAATCTATGGTATAATTAGAGATTTGAGCTGAAGATGAAAACTTAAAAAAAATATTCACCATGGGAATGGAAGGACTTGCAACAATAGAGTCAGATGTTGTTGTTGTTATGTGCCTTCAAATCAGACACGACTCATAGTGACCCCTCCTTGGGTTTCCGAGGTGGTATCACTGCAGAAGTAGATCACGCCATCTTCCTTCCGAGGAGTGGCTGGTGGGTTTGAACCACCAGCCCTCTGGTTAGCAATCAAGTGCCTTAGGCACTATGCCACCAGAGCTCCTATAGAGCTAGATAGGGCTTAAAATTTACTCAGTTAAGGGGTAGGAGATAAAGTAGAGTAACAAAAAAGAAAGAAACAGACCATATAGAAAGAGGGATGAATTGAAATTATTTGGGATTTATTATTAATAACTATAGCTATTGAGGACAAGGAAAATTGTATTATCTCAAGAGATAGTAAAAATATCTCTATAGACTCAAGAGAATCAACTGAAAATCTCTTAAGACTAAAGAGGATTCAGTAAAATAGTGCCTTATAAAATGAATATACAAAAATCAATTGTGTTCATTTGAACCTCTTGAAACTATCTAGTAAGCAAAATGAAATATTGATCCTACTCATAAATCAATAGGAAATATACTTAGAAATAAGAAAATAGCAACACTTTAATGAGAAATAAAATGAGTTTGAAGTAAAGAAGACTATGATAGAAATAGGAACTCTGGTAGCGTAGTGCCTAAGACACTTGACTGCTAACCAGGAGGCTGGTGGTTCAAACCTCCTTGGAAGGAAGGTTGGGCAATCTACTTCTGTAGTGATACCGCCCCAGCAACCCAAGGAGGGGTCACTATGAGTCATATCTGACTAGATGGCACATAACAACAACAACATGATAGAAATATGTCACTTTGTTCCCAAATTAATTGGTAAGTTGAATGCGATTCCAAGCAAAATCCTTCTTTTTTTAATAGGAAATTTGACTCATAAAAGAGATGAGTGAGAACACTTGAGAAAATTTGAGAAATGTAAGAGTAATGAGAGGGAGAATATTAGTTATAAAATGTCCTATAAAGTAACAATAAGTTCAGTGCCACCATTAGTATTGACAGATTAATCAATATATTTATATGAACTTGCTTCTGATGTTAAATTCCTGGAGCACATCTTCTCCTCCCAACCCACCCATGCCCATCGAGTGGATTCCGACTCACAGTGACCTTTGGGACAGAGTAGAACTGCCCTATAGAGTTTCAATGGCTATAAATCTTTATAGCCTCCCATAGAATGGCTGGTGAATTCGAACCACTGAATTGTTGGAGAATATGATTATTTTCAACCAAAGTTAGCTGCTTGTCAGAATTACAGATCCCATAAATTGAGAAGGAAGTCTTATAGTTTCTTAGAAGTCAGTGCTAATTTTAGAGCTTTCTTGTTCTTCTGCCCATATAATCTCTGTCCACTACTTTTCTAAGTTTTCTATCTCTCCCTATCTCACCTACCATCTTTTGTATGGGAGATCCCTGTTCAATTTCTAGCCTCATACACAGCCACCACCTGTCTATCAGTGGGAGCTTGGAATTACTATGATGCTGAGTAAATTTGGTGGAGTAGTGCCTAAGGCACTTGCCTGAAAACCAGAAGCCTGGCAGTTCAAACGCACCAGTCACTCCTCAGAAGGAAGACTGGGCAATCTACTTCCATAGCGATACCACCTCAGAAACTGAAGGAGGGGTCGCTATGAGTCAGAATTGACTTGACGGCAGTAAGTTTGGTTTTAGTTTCCAGATTAAAGTTGGACTAGGAAGAAAGACCGGCAATCTACTCCTGAAAATGAACCAATGAAAACCATGTGGATCACACAATCTGATCTGCAACTGACAAGATAGCATTATGCATGGAGTAGTTATGAGTTGGGGGCTGACTCAACAGCAGCTAACAACAATAACAATAACTTGTCTCATCTGGTCTCTCTGGTGAACAGATGATACTTACTGCCCAGTCCCAGCCATGTGTCTGACATCCCCTTGCCTCAGATCTCCAGGCCAAGAACCCTTGTATTTGCACTTGCTTAGGTAGTGTAGTGTCTAAGGCACTTGACTGCTAACCAGAAGGATGGACGTTCAAACCCACCAGCCACTCCTTGGAAGGAAAGTTGGGCAATCTACTTCCATAGTGATATTGCTTTGGAAACTCAAGGAGGAGTCCCTTTGAGTTGGGTCCAACTCGATGGTGCATAACAACAACAACAACAGCCCCCCTGATTGTATCTTAGATCACAGACTAAATTTCATACCTTTCATACTCTCTTGTTCACTCCCAGGTTGTGATCCATTCTGTTTGCAATTTTCTTTTTAAAATTTTTATTGTCATTTGGTTGAAAATATATAGACCAAATTCATTTTCCATACAGGAGTTTGTACCCATTTTGTTTTATGACATTGATTGCAATTCCCCACAATGTAACAACTCTCTTCCCACTCCTCCTTGTAATTACCTTGTAGTTACCTCTTCTCTGCATCCTTCCCTCCCATGCACTCCTGTGCCCCAGGTTTTCTCCCTGTGAAAACACTGCCCTTCTGTTCTTCCATGATTGATTGTTCCAAGGAGTGTATCTACCTGATGTAGATGTTCACCTCATATACCTATCTATTGTTTGGCTGGAAGCCACAGGAGTGAGTTCAGTTCCATATCTGAAGGGTAGCTAGAGGCCATAGTCTCAGGGTTCTCATCAGCCTCTAACAGACCAGAAAACTTTTTTTTTTTTTTTTTTAATGATTTTGAGTTTTATTCTACTATGTTCTCCACTCTATCCAGGATTTCCTGCACTGAACACCCTCTGAGTGGTAGCTAGCTGGGCAACATCTAGTTCTTCTGGTCTCACTGTCATATAGGTTAAGGATCACATGGTCTACCAGTCCCTTGGACTTACTGTTTTCAAGACTCTTTGCTTTTCTTCATTCTTCTTTGCTCTGGACAAGGAGAGACCTGTCGTTGCATCTAGATGGCCACTTGCAAGCTTTTAAGCTCTCAGTCTCTACTCACCAAAGTAGGATGTAAACAACATTTTTGTGTAGTATGTTATGCCAATTGAGCTTGATGGTCCCCGGCAACCACAGTGGTGAGTCTGGAGGCCCAACTACTCATTCCCTCCAGGAAGCTGGCTGTGATCAAGAAGCCACCACAGCCTTGCTCCTTGTCAGCTCTACTTATACCTGGACATTCTTACAGCACATACAAATATGCTTGTAGAAACATTGTCCACTAACCCTATATATCATCATGGCACACTCCCCCCTGCCTACACAAACCTAATTGCCTAGCCTGTTCACTCATCTATTCACCCATACATCAATTCTGTATGCAGATTTCAAAGATGACATGATTTGGACCAATATATGAAATAAGATTTTTTTTCACAGTGGAAAATTATTCAATCCATCTTTCACCTATCTTCTCCAGACAAAAACAATCTGTCATGTAAGACATATCATAGATATAAAAAAAAAAAAGAAAGAAAAAACTTTATTGCTTCTAGAAACTGAAGAGAAACCAGAAGCACATGTTTTTGCGCACACTCCTTTTACAGCCTATTTTCTGAATACATTAATCAGGCCTTTGTAGACATGGTTAAGTTGCTCTCTTTTCATGTAACTGTTCCGTATCTTGAAATTCAATTATTCTTTTTCCACAGGAAGCTTTTAAATAACTTGTGTAGAAATATTGTCCCCATTTGTTTCTTTTTTCTTAATACAATTGAGAAAAAATTATTGGTTTGACCTTGACTATATTTCAGTTTTGGAAACTTGATAAACAGACTGTTTTAGTTCAATGTCATTTCTAATGGTGGACTGGTCTTTATAGTTTTATAAAAAGAGTCACCCTGAGCTTTCATTTAATCCATCAGTATACAATTGAATGCGATACTTAGAAATGACAAGAACTGGGTAAGTTAGGAAGGGCTTGCTTAGGTCAACAATGACTCACACAAATTTTCCTTTGTTAAAACATCAGAGTAGGAAATTTTGAATATCTGTATTCCCCTCTTTTAATGACTCACTCTTTTCCTGATAAGTTTATTTGTCTCTGAAGAAATCAAAATCTCAGAAAATGCCAAGAATGTGCAGACACATTGAGAGCCCTGGGCTAATGTCCCAGTGAAAGCCAATTTTCAATGAACTCAGGTAGCACTCATTTTAGCAGCCACACCTATTATAAAAGGATCTTGGAATCCTGATTCTCAAAGTTGTTACTCAGGAGAAGATTACTTACAGAACAGTCCTCTCTTCCCCTAGGGGACAGTTCATCTCACAAAAGATTGTTTGGAAAATGCTAAATGAAGAGAAACCCCATTTGTTGATGGTATAGACTTGTAGAGATCAGTGCTCAACACAGAATCTTCAATCAACAAAACCAATGCTGTTCAATTCCAGATAAATCTTACATATTGAAGGAACTAAAACTTGAGGTATTCAGTTTTTCTATCTAAAAATTTCTCTTTCTCTTAATTTTTGGTCCGATCCTTTAGTTCCATGCATCCAGGTTCTCCAGAGGAAAATGGAATGGTGAGGAGGTGCAGAAATCACTTAAAGGGCATTAAAATTGTAGTTCTATTTTTCTGCAGGCTTTGTGACCTAAAGCTGTGATGTAAAGGGCATTTTAGAGTTATCCAGCTTTTTCGTTGAATATATTTTCAAAATGATAAAATAAATATCACAGTAGCATTTATTATGAACCTGAGTCTGAGGCCATTTAGGTTATTAAAATAGCAAAGGTAATATCTATGCCTTTTTCTTCATCTCAAAGTATTGGATATAGCTATTGCTAAGGGTGAAGGAAGGAGCTCTGGTAGCATAGTGCCTAAGGCACTTGACTGCTAACCAGAAGGCTGGCGGTTCAAACCCACCAGCCACTCCTCAGAAGGAAGACTAGGCAATCTACTTCCTTAGTGATACTGCCTCGGCAACCCAAGGAGGGGTCGCTATGAGTCAGGGCCGACTCGATGGCACATAACAACAACAAGTACTATTGAAGGTGAGGATCTCTTTAATGTGTTTTTGACCATTCAGATTTTCCTTTTCTGTGAATTTTGGGTTTTCTTTATCCTGTCTATTTGTAAAAGTTCTTCAAGTACTCTGAGAAGTGCTACTTTGTTAGAGCTCTGGTAGCATAGTGGCTAAGACACTTGCCTGCTAACCAGACGGCTGGCGGTTCAAACCCACCAGCCACTCCTCGGAAGGAAGGTTGG
>NW_006921969.1:3056746-3075109 GCF_000298275.1 Orycteropus afer afer | reverse complement strand
TTCAATGCATCAAATCTATTCTTTAGATGGTCTCTAAATTCAGGAGGGATATATTTTAGATCATATTTTGGCTCTTGTGGACTTGTTTTAATTGTCTTCAACTTCAACTTGAACTTGCAAATGAGCAGTTGATGGTGTGTTCCACAATCAGTCAGGTCCTGGCCTTGTTTTGGCTAAAGATATTGAGTTTCTCCATCTGCTCTTGTTATTATGCTCTTGGCTTCTGTATGGTGTCCATACTAATAGTTTTCTACATCCTGGATGATTGTCTCTGTTTTGTTTTTGTCCTGTCTAAGGCTTAAAAAAAGGGATCTGTATAGAACATGTTTGAATCTGGGGTCTTTTTTCCTCTAACACACTACAGTGAGAATATGTTGGCAATGATCACCCACACTTTTCTCTCTCTTATCCAAATTTATTGCCTACAGCTCACATTTGCTAAATTTGAGATAAATTCTATGGAATAGAATGTAGCTAACCTATCCACATGGGGCTGGAAGCCAGGACTGTGAATGATTCTGAATGAGTTAACCAGTTATAAACAATATAAATGGATGTAAATATATGCTCTGTGGGTGTCCTGGGGAAGGATACAGTTACTGAGCCAACAGCTTTCCATATCAGATTCTTTTGACTGTTAAGAAAAATATTTATTATTAAAGATACTTTTATGGATTGAGTTGTGTTCCCTCAAAACAGGAGTGGGAATCCTAACCTCTGAACCTATGGTTGTAATCCCGGTAGGGAATAGGGTTTTCTTTGTTATGCTAATGAGGCCATATCAACCTAGGCTGTCTGAGGGAGTGGGGAGATAGATGCAGAGTGAAGATCCCCTAGGAACCCAGGAATGCAGGAGTTACAGAAGCTGAAGGAACAAGAGAGAAAGAGCCTGCAGAGAAAGAACCTTCCCCTGTAGTCTGTACCCTAAATCAAACATCTAGCTTCTTAATGTGAGAAAATAAGTTTCTGTTCTTTAAAGCCACTGGTTGTGGTATTTCTTTTATAGCAGCACATGGAAACTAAGATAGATACTTAAGAACATGATGTGATAGGTTGGAATATTTTTCATAGGTACACTCATTCCCCCTAAACTTTTACTTAATCACTATGCACACCCAGATTCCCAGACCTTTAAGTTAATTTGGCAAAGTGTCTTCATTGCTTGAGAAAACTCATCTGGGTTGGGTCCCTGCTCCCTGCCCGCCTGCCTCTAGAGAGTATTTGTAACAACTTCGGGCTACATTCCAGACAGAGTAAATAATAATCTCAGGTGGCTGGAATTTGGTATGCTTTTAAAGCTCCCACGTGATTCCAGTGTGCAGTCAAAGTTGAGAAACACTGTTTAAAAAAAAAAAAAAAAAAGCCTATAGCTTGCCAAAACAAAAAACAAACAAACTCACTGCTGTTGAGTTGATTCAACTCATAGCTATCCCTTCTTCAGTTTCCGATGCCGTATCTCTACAGAAGTAGATTGCCCAACCTTCCTTCTGAGGAGTGGCTGGTGGGTTTGAACCACCAGCCTTCTGGTTAGCAGTCAAGTACCTTAGGCACTAGGTACCAGAGCTCCCATAATTTGCCATGTCCTCCTTAAAATTTATCACCTGAAATGGATACAGTATATAAGCTGTAAATCATAAAGTAGAAAAACCATTATTTTAATTTTATTTTACTTGAACCTCATGCTTCTTTTAGTCCAATCTAAGTTTGTAAGCTTTAAAATCTTTTATAGTGTACTTATATGCTACATAAATATAGAATGTAATATATTTTTAAAGTATAGTAATAAAATGACCACCAGTGAACCCACACCCCACTCAAGAACTAGACAAATAACAGTTCTATTAACCTAAATGCTTCTCTCAATCCAGTCTCTTTCTCTGTTCATGAATTTGATAGTTACCATTTCTTTGCTTTTTCAAATATAGTATTACTGTGTGTGTATGTATTGCTAAACAATATATTGTTTGGGTGTTTTAGAATTTTATGACAATAGCATCATAGTGGATGTAGTAGTTTTGATTTAATTTTTCTCTCAATAGTGAAAGCCAAAGAAAACACTACAGACCACAGAATGGTGTCTCATATAGTGCTAAAAGATGAGTTTAGAATGTATTTGAACTGTGACCACACAGTTCTGAAGATGGCAACCATATGGGTTGTTTTTCAGTTTGACATGTGCTATCCTTATTGTAAGAGATCTGGTAGCATAGTGCCTAAGGCACTTGACTGCTAACCAGAAGGCTGGTGGTTCAAACCCACCAGCCACTCCTCAGAAGAAGGTTGGGCAATCTACTTCTGTAGTGATACTGCCTTGGAAACCCAAGGAGTGGTCACTATGAGTCGGGTCTGACTCGATGGCACACAACAACAACAACAACAACATCCTTATTGTAACCAAGATGACGTGTTCTGGAGCTAGAGGCTGTAGTGTTTGTATTTTAAAGGTGTTTTCCTACTTCTGACAGTTCAGTTTTCTAATGTGACTTTGGAGCCATTCCTGGAAGCTAAGCCTATTTGCTCAGCCAGCCCAATAATTACGTAAGTTATTTACTAGTCAGTAATCATTCCTTTGTGCTTAAATAATTTCAGTGTGAATTTAACTCTCTGTATTGGAAATCTAACAATGCAATATTTCATATGAAGACTGTTGCAAGCCACAAACTCTCAAGGATATGTAAACAGGGAATTAATTTTCTGATATTTCTAATATTTGAAGACTGAAGAAGAGTTGATGCTTTTGAGTTGTGGTGTTAGAGAAGAATGCTAAGAGTAGTATGGACTGCTGAAAGGACTAACAAATCTGTCCTGGAAGAGGTGCAGCCAGAATGCTCCTTGGAAGCAAGAATGGCCAGACTTCGTCTCACCTACTTTTGTCATGTTGTCAGAAGGAAACATTCCCTGGAGAAGGATATCAAGCTTGGTAAAGTGAAGGGTCAACAAAAGAGGGGAAGGCCCTCAAAGAAATGGACTGACACAGTGGCTGGAAGGACGGGCTCAGGTATAGCAAGGATTATGAGGCTGGAACAGGACCAGGCAGTGTTTCGTTCTGCCATGCACTGGGTCGCTATGAGTCAGAGATGAATCAATGGCATCTAACAACAACATATTTGAAGCAGAGAGAATTAGGCTAGAATCAGAGAATGGGATAGCATAAACAATGGTGAACACTGGTAAAACATTTATTTGAATTATTGGAATGAAATGCATAATTTTTTAAAAAATATAGCTTTTTCTAGGTAAATGGTTTCTGAGATTCCAAAGAATCCAAGTGGTCAGAAAACATACCATGTTCAATTCCAATTCTTTTGAATTGATTGAGAACTTATTTTATGGTAACAAATATGGTTTTGGAAAATGTACCATGTGCACCTCAAAAGAATGTTTATTTTGCAGGTATTATTGCAGTGTTCTTTAAATATCATTAAGGTCAATGTGGTAGATAGTGTTGTTCAGATCCTCTATGTCTTTGCTAATTTTTGGCCTCTGCACAGGGTAGCATTTGGTGAAAATTCCCATGGGACACAAATGTTCTCCCACTCTGAGTCCATTCCAGATCATACTTCTTTTTAAATTTTGTCGTGAACCTTCTGATCTCATTCTTTTTTTTTTTTTTTTAATCAAAGTGTTATCCACTGCTTCTGAATCTGTGTGGGCTCATTCCTACGTATAGCTCTTGTTCCAGACATCACAATGAGTCAATCATATGACTTGAAGTTTTTCCCATTGAGAGAGAGGATTTTATTTTCTCCACTATCTTTCAGAGGCACCGCCTGAATAGGGCTGCAATGTTGGAGCAATTCATTTTTAGATGGTATAAGGAATCATCCAAAAACTATGCTCAAATTGTTCTTCCTCTACCAGTTGGTTATATGGAACTCCATATGAGTCTGTAGATATAGACTGAAGACAAGATGGAAATACAGCTGATTTTGGGGCACTGAAAGTGTGAGCTATGTACTCAAGCAACTGACTTATATCTGAAGTCCTGCTTAGAACCCATTTTGATGTTTTCATTTGATGATAGAGTACTGCTAGGCATATCCAAATTCAATATTTTGCCAATAAAATAATACCAATTTTATTATGGCTAATTTAGTTCACATTGTTACTTGATGATTCATGTAAATGTTCTGGCTTGTAGCAAAACAGAAGCTGCTTTTGGGGAAAAGACAATAGTTCTTTGAAAATAAGACATATTTTGCTGTGAAATGTTAGGGGTTTAGACTGTGATTGTTCTCTTAGGACATATTCAGATCCAATAAAGCATGTGACCTCCACAGATATTTCAAGACCATGGGATCCACTGGGTCATCAAGGTCAAGTGGTGGAGCTTCTTATACAGCAACATACACAAGCTGAAAAGCTGTCTCTTGTTCTAATTTCTATTAAATGCTGGGAACCTCATAAGTTTTGTCACACCTAATTGAGCAATCCACCCAGAGGTAGTTGACATTATCTTCAAAATCTAAAGAGAACCAACTAAAGCACCAAACCAAACTCACTGCCATTGAGTTGATTCTGACTCATAGCAATCCCCACTGGGTTTTCAAGGCTTTCGGTCTTTACAGAAGCAGATCGCCTCATATTTCTTCCAAGGAGTGGCTGGTGGATTTGAACTATCAGCCTTCTGGTTAGCAGCTGAATGTCACGACCCACCATCAGAACTCCTTAAGAGAATCAAAGGTCTTTGGATATTTTTCTTAGTGATGGACAATTCAAAATGCAGCAATTTGTCTTCCATTTTGGAGGCACAGCTTGCCCTAGACTACTGAATGTCTAAAAAATTTCCCAATGTGAAAGCGTGCTATATTTTCCTGAGTCTGTTCACCCTCTGACAAAAGTCTTACATATAGAGTTCTTGCTACTTCCCAATCACCAAGTTAACCAGCATGATGGTCAATATAGTTGACCAGCATAATGGTCTTTGTGATACTGAGGTAAACAAGGCCCTTGCAGACCAAATAATGACTGAAAACTTAGAGTTGATATAGCCCTGTGGAAGATGGTGAAGATGTTACCATCCTTGCCAAGAAAAAGCAAAGCACTTCTGCTGTTTACTGCTTATTAGAATAGACAAAAAAAAAAAAGAATAAAAATTTCTTCCAGATAAATGTTATCTACAAGTGCCAGGAGTCATATTGATTTGTTCCAGTGAGAAACCTTATCTGAAACAGCAGATGTGATTGTATATACCACATGATTAAGTTTATAATAATACACTGTATTTTTTTTCCATAGTCATGTGTACTCTACACAAAGAAAAAAAGGCAAATTACATGTGGATGTGAAAGGAATAATCACATCATTTACTTTTTCCTTATAGTGGTACTAACTTCTGTGAATCTCCCTGGGATGGGAAATTGTTTCAATTTACTGCTCACCAATTTTACTATCTTGGGAGCTCTGGTAGCATTGTGCCTAAGGCATTTGACTGCTAACCAGAAGGCTGAAGTTTCAAACCCACCAGCCACTCCTCGGAAGGAAGACGAGGCAATCTACTTCCGTAGTAATACTGCCTCAGAAACCCAAGAAGGTGTCGCTATGAGTTGAGTCCAACTCGAAGGCATATAACAACACAACAACAACAATTTTACTATCTACTACATAAGAGTAATTTGTAAAGCTTTCACTGGATTTCCCCTATCAAAATAGCCCTTACTCCATGGGTTAGGAAGCAAATGGGGAAGTTCTGACAATTGCTACATATATCTAATCCAGTAACATATCCTTGCAAAGGGGAAATTATGGACCCACTGGGTCCTTTATGAAAAACAACCAGACCCAAACTTTATCACCTGACCCATATGTGCTCCCACCACTGATAGACCACAGTGGTGTTATGGGTCCCTAAGAATTATCCATAGCTCAGAACCAATAACTCCAAAAGTTCCAGTGACTTCCCTTTTCCCAGGGTACAGTTACCTCAATAAATGTCTTCAACTGTCTTTGGGGAAGGCTAGGAGGAAGATTTCATTATGTAGTTGTACTATTATCACATGGATTTTTTTTATCCCACTCCCCTTGTTTTCAGGGGTATATCTGAGTCACTCAATGAGAGATCATGACTTTTAAGATGACCCCAAGCAGACCTCTGCCAAAGGTGTTCTAGCACTCTTAGAATACATTCACAAATAATCTCCAGTTTTCTGCCAGTATGTATTAGAAAATTACTGCAATTCTTTTGAAATCCAAACTTTTTCCTAAGAGATATACTTTGTAATTTCTCCCTGAGACTTGGACTCCAGTTATAAGTCAGGTGAACATGAGGAGTGGTATGGGTAGGCTTTGATGTGAAACTGACAACTAATTGCTAGGAAGCTACCTCAGGTGAGGTCATTATAGTTCTTCAGGAAATGAAAAAACTTTGGGCAGGAGGGTTTTCTTGTGTTCATTAGGGAGCTGGGAAGTTTGGAACACTCAGATTCATCAGAATTTACAAATGCCCACATTCCAATTCATGGCATCTCACTCTTTGGCAACTGATGTCATACCTTTCACATAAGAGACTTGGCAAAGCTATGATTTCAATGTGTACATTAATTCAGCAAATGTGAAGATCAGATTCTGCATCTGATTTATTGGATGCATCAGCTAAAAGGGGTAAACAACATTTTTGGGCAACACTAGGGGCTCTATAGTCTTCCTATAACACCTTGAATTTAAAACTTTGAACTTGCCAATTAAAAAAAAAAATTCTGTAGTGCTATTATACATACTCAGTCCAGCCTACAGTTCTTATATCCCTCATTTTTGCCAAAGAATCCAAAGATATTAAAGAGCATACTTCTAATTATGAATCAAAGAAGAAATAAAAAAGGAAGTTGGAAAACACTTCAGACTGAAAGATGATAAAAATACAACACATCAAAGTTTATGAGATGCAGCTAAAGCTGTGCTTAGAAGAACATTTATAGTCTGAAATGCTTACATTAGAAATGAACAAATGCTTAAAATCAGTGACTTAAGTTTTCACCATAAGAAAATATGACTACACTTCATTTCATTCACATAGAGTCAGTGTAATGCTGCATTAGCAGCAAATTCAAGGTTTGCTTTTTGGAGTTTTCTGAAATTTTCCTTCAAATATTTTCAATCTGTGGTTTCTTGAATCCATGTACATGGAACCCATAGATACAGAAATCTGACTGTATTCCCTTTATTTTTACTTATTTTTGGTTCACTTTGCTTTTTTTTTTTTTTTCCATTTTCTTAAGGTGACCTTTTCATAGACACTCAGTCTCTCTCTAGTACTAGTTGTTCAAGCACTGTTAGCCTACCATCTTCTTCTTCAGCTACTCATATTGTGTGCACCCTTTGTTTTTGTGAAAACAAAAAAGGTTCCTAAAAAGCAATTAAGTGGTCAAAGCAATTAAGTGGGCACAGCAATCCCTCAAAGTGTAAGAGAATGCATAAAGTACTATTTACATAGCATTTACCTTATATTAAAAAACAAAACAAAACTCACTGACACTGAGTCCATTCTGACTCATAGAGACACCCCCCAATTGGGTTTCCAAGGCTATAAATCTTTACAGAAGTAGATTGCCCATCTTTCTTCTGCAGAGTGGCTGGTTGATTTGAACCAGTTAAGTGTTATAATAATCCACTGTATTTTTTTTTTTTTCCATATTCATGTGTATTCTACACAAAGAAAAAAAGGCAAATTACATGTGGATGTGAAAGGAATAATCATATCATTTCCTTTTTCCTTATAGTGGTACTAACTTCTGTGAATCTCCCTGGGATGGGAAATTGTTTTAATTTACTACTCACCAATTTTACTATCTTGGGAGATCTGGTAGCATTGTGCCTAAGGCATTTGACTGATAACCAGAAGGCTGAAGTTTCAAACCCACCAGCCATCTGGTTAGCAGTCAAATGCCTTATCCACTATATCACAAAAGCTTCTTTTAGGTATTATAAATCATCTAGGGATGATTTAGGAGCTCTGGTGGCATACTTCCTGTGATAGTTGGAGCTGTGTGTCAACTTAGCTGGACCACAATTCTGTGTGGTTTAAGCAGTTGTGATGTGGTTATTCCCATGATGAGATCAGATGAATACGTTTTGAGCAGCCAATCCATTGAAAGGGAGTTTCCCTATGGGTGTGGCCTGCTTCCAGTATATTTATGAACATCCTGGGAAAAGAGACACTCCTCTGTAGATCAGGATTCTGTTGTGCTGCCTACAATTATGCGTGAGCGAACAATCCACCATTCAGCCTGGAGATCTTGGATTCGTCATTCATTGGAGTCAACAGCCAGTATACTGCTACCAACCTTGAGCTCCTCAGCCACTGCAGCTGCAAAAGTCAGGAAAAGCCTCCAGCTTGACATTTGATCCAAGAACTTTGGACTTTCCAGCTTCTATAAGTGTGTGAGCCATTTTCCTAAGATAATTTTTTTTCTCTCTCCCTCTCTTTATATAAGCTTTACTGGTTATGTTTCTCTAGAGAACCAAGTCTAACACATTGCCTAAGGTACTTGACTGCTAACCAGAAGGTTGGCAGTTCAAACCCACAAGCCACTCCTCAGAAGGAAGACTGAGCAATCTACTTCCATAGAGATATTGCCTCGGAAACCCAGGGAGAGGTCACTATGGGTTGGGATGGACCCTACAGCAGTGAATTGGTTTTGGTTGGTTGTTAGGGATGATTGAAAATATATGGGATGATATGTGTAGGTAATATGAAAATACTATTCTATTTTATAGGAGCTCTGGTAGCTTAGTGCCTAAGGCACTTGACTGCTAACCAGAAGGCTGGCAGTTCAAACCCACCAGCCACTCCTCAGAAGGAAGATTGGGCAATCTACTTCTGTAGTGATCCCACCTCAGAAACCCAAGGAGGGGTCTCTATGAGTTGGGTCCAACTCAACAGCACCTAACAACAACAACATGCCATTTTATATAAGGGACTTGAGCATTCCTAGATTTTGTTATCAGTGATCCACAAGAGAGCCTAGAAACAATCCTATGCAGATACCGAGGGACAACTGTAATAAAAAAATGCAGAAATCATTTATACAGAAAACAAATAATAGAGAAAATGTTCAAAGCCAAAATCTGGTTCATTGAATGTTAGACACATTTCATAAATTCCTAGTAGACTGATTGAGTGAGAAAAAAAACAATATTACTAATATTAGGAATGAAAGAGAGGTTTAATTATTACTGCCTTGAATAGTTATATCTATCTATCAAAATAAAATGTATTATTCCTATCTAGGAATATAGCTTGACTTTCCACTTTAACTGTTCTTTAATACAATTCAATAAGGATTCAAAATTTTCTCTAGATATCCTTTATTATTTATTTTTTCATACCAAATAAATATTTGCTTATTGTTGGTGTATATATGTAAACAATTTTTTTGTTTACTAATCTTATAGGCAGCTGCCTTGCTAAATTCTGCTATTAATTCTGAGAATTTAAGTGTATTTTTTGGAAATTTTCTACATAGACTGTTGTGGCTGTTTTGTACCATCAAGTCAAATCCAGCTCATAGTGACCCTATGTGACAGAGCAGAACTTCCCCATAGCATTTTCTAGGTTGTAAGTCTTTATGGGAGCAGATCACCAGGTGGTTTTTTTTTCAGCAAAGTGGCTGGTGGGTTTGAACCACTCAGCTTCCAGTTACTAGCCAAGTGCTTAACCACTGAGCCACTAGAACTCCATCTATGTGTTACTCAGTGTGTGCTCCATGAAAAGGTGCCAGTTCCTGAGCTGTTTATTCCTGGTTTACCATCAGATAAGTAAAAATACAGAGAGTAGGAGTTTTAAAACTTTTATAGCAATTTGACTGCGTAACTATGTATCTGCTGAATCTAATAACAAAAATTTTGGTTTGTATGTTGTGTGTCTTCTTATTTTTCTCCAGTAATTCATTCCTACTATATTTCATAAATAGTCTGTGAGATATTGGAAAAAATAACAAAATGGGTTCTTCACTATGGATAGTTTGAGAAGCAATGTGTAGACAATGATATCATTTGTGAATAATAAGGGCTTTGTTTCTTTTCAATTCTTAGATATGCATATATTTTTATTTTTATTAATAGCCTAAGATCTTCAATATAATGTACAATAGAAAAGGAAGATGGCTTGATGATTATTTTTAAAATTAAGGATATTGCTGTATATGTGTAATAAGATTAACTAAATTCCCTTCTATTCCTAGTTTTCTAAGAGGGTTTTTTTTTTTTTTTTTAAATATTATAAATAGTTGCTGAATTTTATCTTATGCTAGTCTACATTTGCTAACTGGAAGGCTGGCAGTTCAAACCTACCAGCCAGTCCTCGGAAGGAAGGTTGAGCAATCTACTTCTGTAGTGATACTGCCTTGGAAGGGTCACTATGAGTCAGGTCTGACTCGATGGCAAATAAGAACAACAGTGTACATTTGTAAATAATCACATGATTTCTCATCTTTTCTCCTGTTAGTGTGGCAAATTATATTTATGTGTTTTCTGAGGACAATTTCACACAATAATGAATTTTCCTTGCTAAAATTTTGTTTAGAAGGTTTTTACTTTGGTTGAATAGAGATATATAGGTGTGTAATTTCTCTCCTGAAGATTAAGCAATCTACTTCCATAGAGATAGCACCCAGAAACCCAAGGAGGTGTCACTGTAAGTCAGATTTGACTCAACAGCAGTGAGGTTTTTTTTTTTTTTTTGGTTTGATGCTTTCTTTAATCCCCCACATATTCAATAATAGTATTGAATGTCTATCCAGAATACTCAGTGTTCTATGTGCTACAGATACAGCAACAAGCAAAACAGACCAAAAGCGCATGAAATTCCTGCCTTCATGGATGATAGTTGGAGCTGTGTGTCAGCTTGGCTATACCACAATTCTGTGTGGTTTAAGCAGTTGTGATGTGGGTTATTTTCATGATGGGATCAGATGTATATGTGGTGAGCAGCCAATCTATTAAAAAAGGAGTTTCCCTAGGGGTGTGGCCTGCTTCCAAAATATTTATGGACATCCTGGGAAAAGAGACACTCTTCTGTGGATCAGAATCCTGTTGTGCTGCCTACAACTGTCTGTGAATGAACAATCCACTATTTGGCCTAGAGATCTTGGATTCATCATTTGTTGGAGTAAACAGCCAGTATGTTGCCTGGCAACCTTAAGCTCATCAGCCCCTGCAGCTGCATGAGTCAGGAAAAACCTACAGCTTGATGTTTGATCCAAGAACTTGGGACTTGCCAGCTTCTGTAAGTGTGTGAGCCATTTTCCTAAGGTAAATTTCTCTTTCTCTGTATGTATATGTAACCTTTACTGGTTTTGCTTTTCTAGAGAACCTAGCTTAACACAATGGAGAATAAAATCTAGTGGCAGAAGACAAACAATAAAGAAGATAAAAATACATAATGCTAGGTGCTGGCAAGTGCTAAGCAGTGAAATGGGGTATGAAATGTGTATATGGGTTTGCAATTTTAAATGTCTTCACAAGAAGAAAACTAAGTAAAAATTGGAAGAACTTAAAGGAAGAAGTTATATAGATTTAGGAAAAGGATCAGCAAATACAAAGGGATTGAGACAAGTGGTATAAGGAACCACAGTCATAGAGGATAATGAGTGAGGCAGGAGGTAGTTTAAGATGAGCTAGTTCAGAGTGATAATGGTAGAGTAGGGGAAGTTGGGAGACCAAGTAGGTGGTACTGCACTTGCAATGCCATTTTAATGACTTGAGCTTTTACTCTGAGTAAGCTGGGAAGCTACTGGAAACTTTTGATCAAGGAAGAAGGTGATTTGACATAAATTTTAGTATTATTACTCTGGTTGCTCTGTTTAGAAAAGAAGAAAGAGAGAGAGAGAGAGAGAGAAAGATGTTGATTTATCTCAAGAAAATGACTCACAAGGTTGTAGAGCCTGGCAAGTCCCAAGTCCATGTGTCAAATTCCAGGCTAGAAGCTACTCCTGACTTATGTAGCTGCAGGGACTGATGAACCAAGATTGGCAGGTCAGATAGCAGGCTTCTGGCTCATAGGCTGAAGAGGCTAATGAACCCTAAGATCAGAAGGTAATATGGCAGGCTGCTGGCTCAAGTTCCAAGAACTAGAGGTCAGATGATGAGATCTGGGTGAAGTACTCAGAGTGAGCAAAAGTTAAAGACCTTTACCAGAACATACATATATATTCATACAATCCACAACCCCAAAGAAACTCCCTTTCAAATGATTGGCTGCTCATAGCTGATCTCATCATGGGAGATGATTACATCATTACATAATTGCCAAACTACATCATAGCTGCCAAATCAGAGAAACATGGCCCAGGCAACATGACACATAAAATTAACCATCATATATTGTGGGATAGATCAAATAAAATTTTCTGAAGGATTTTTTGTGAGAAGCGAGTCAAAGGTGACTTCAACGTTTTTATGGCCTGAGCAACTGGAAAATAGAGATGTCATGTACTAGAAAATGAAGATATCATGAACTAAATGGAGATGGACAAGAATTTGTGGATAGAAGTTGGAGAGATCAGGAGTTCGGCTGGTTTTGGACAGATTTTATGTAATAAATAGTGAAGTGTCCAATTTACTGTATTTTGACAAAGTTTGTATTTGGTTGAAATGGCCTGTCCCTTTTCAACATTGGAAGAATTAACTTGCTAGGTGTGGTGTTTATATGTTATTGGAATATTTTAGTCTGGGTTAGATGAGTTAAGAACTGGCAACAACAAATAAACCATAAATCTCAGGGGCTTGAGATTATGGTTAATTTCTCATTTCTATTAGAAGTCAAATGCAGGAAAACAGGAGTTTCTTCCCATTATCTTTACTTGGAATCTCAGTGTGTGTTCCATAATTTATGTGACAAGAGAAAAGTGAAGCTGAGCATTGTTAATTAAATGCTTCAGTCTGAAAGTGACACTTGTCAATTCTGCCTACATCTCATTTGTTAATATTAGTCAGATTGTCATACATGTCTTCAAGGAGTGGCAACTGTATTCCTCAATGCACAAGTAAAAATTACAGTTCAGGAGATATATGGGGCAGTTTTACTCTGTCTTCTTGTTGTTAGGTACTGTCATGTTGGCTCTGACTCATAGTGACCCTAAGTACGAAAGAATGAATCACTGCCGAATCATGTACCATCCTCACAATCCTTTCTATACTTGAGCCCATAGTAGTAGCTACTGTGTCAATCCACCTCATGAGGGCCCTCCCCTTTTATGCTGGCACTCTACTTTATCAAGCATGATCTCTGGTGTTGTAGTGCCTAAGGAACTTGACTGCTAACCAGAAGACTGGTGGTTCAAACCCACCAGCCACTCCTCAGAAAGAAGATTGGGCAATCTACTTCTGTAGAGCTACCACCTCAGAAAGCCAAGGAGAGGTTACTATGAGTCAGAAATGACTCAAGGTTAGTGAGTTTGGTTTCGGTTGTTTTTGGATCCTTTACCAGAGACTGGTCCCTTCTGAAAACATAACTAAAATATAACTAAAATAACTAAAATAAAATAAAATAAAATATAATAAAATATAACTAAAATAACTAAACTAAAATAAAATAAAACATAACTAAAATGATCTCTGGCCATTCCAGCTGCAATTCTTCCAGGATAGATTTGTTCATTCTTCTGGCAATCCATTAAAAAAAAAAAAAAAAAAAAACCCTCACTGCTGTCAGTCAAATCCAACTCATTAGCAACCCCTCCTTGGGTTTCCAAGGTGGTATCTCCACAGAAGTTGATTGCCCAGTCTTCCTTCTGAAGAGTGGCTGGTGGGTTTGAACATCAGTATTCAGTATTTTGCACCAACACCACAAATATAATGGCGTAAAATTGTTTTTCTTATTATCATTTTAATTTCTGTCATATCTGTAGTTATACTCCTTTTTGCCATGCCCAATACTTTTTATTTGTGCCTTCTATATTTTTGTCAAGATAAAAAAAAATATGTGATAAAGTAAATTTGGTTATTTTAACTATTGGAAAATGGCAACATCACCGGTGATTATACAGTAATTAGAAGAGAAAAATAAACTGTATGTAGCAGTTCAAACCTAGCAGCCACTCTTCAGAAGGAAGCCCAAGGAGGGATCAATATGAGTCAAATCCTACTCAACAGCAGTGAGTGTAGTTTTTGTTTTTGGTAGAGAAGTCTGAATTAAAGCCACAAATAATGTTAATTACTTTTCATTACCTCATTCCTAGACTACTATTAATATTTTTTGTTACTTTCCTTTTTTTTTTTTTTTTAACTTTTTATTGTGATTTGGATGAAAGTTTACAGAGCAAATTGGTTTTCCATTCAACAATTCATGTACATATTTTTTTGTGTGTACGTGTGATATTGATTGTAATCTCCAGAATGTAACAATATTCTTCCCACTTTCTCCCCCATATTTACCATTTCTATTCATCTTTCTTTCCTACTCTTTCTTGCCTTCTGAACATTATCCCTGTGAAAATGCTGCCCTTTGGATTTTTTGTGGTTGATTGTTTTAAGAAGTGCATACCTCCTTAGTGTTAAACTTGTTTATCTTATGTATCTGTCTACTGTTTCACTAAATTTGAGTCATTAGGATGAGTTCAGCTTGAAGGATCTCTCAGGGGCTTTATCAGTTTCTGTCAGACAAGTAGGCCTGGTCTTTTTTATGATTTTGAGTTTTGTTCCACATTTTTCTTCCACTCTGTCTCAGATCTCCTATGGTGATCTCTTTCAGAGTTGTCAGCAACAGTAGTCAGACACCATCTAGTTCTTCTGGTCTCAACATTGTGGAGATTGATTCTTTGTGTTTTTGATTTTCAACATTCTTCTTTGCTCTGGGTGGTAGAGATCAGGAATTGCACTTTAATGGCCACTCACAAGCTTTTAAGGTCCCAACTTTTCTAACTCTAGGGACAGCACAGGAAAAATTAGACATGACTGTAATCTAGAGGGGTATTGAATTCCAGGCTTGCCATACTTATATGAGTACTGGAACATTTACAATGAAAAAAGGGAACATGACAATTGGAATGGAGACCTTTGAGTGGATTCAGATGACTCAAACATTCTTCACCAAAACCATAATTCAAATGCACCAGTTCTTCAGTGGTCTTGTCCAGCTCTCACATGCATATGAGGCTATTGAAAATATTATGGCTTGCTATCATTTGGTTGCTATGCACCAAAGTAGGACATAGAATATTATCTTTGTTGACTATGTTATCCCAGCTGACATTGATGTTCCCCAGGACTAGGGTCCTTAGCCTCTAACTCAGCAACTTATTCCCTCAAAATGTTTGATTATGGCTAGGAAGTTTTCAAAACTTTACTCCCTTATGCTTTACTATATTCAATCATGGACATATTTGCAGCACATATAAATACATATATATATATAAATATCCTCCATCAAACATATATAGCTCTGGTGTCATAATGCCTAAGGCATTTGACCAGAGGGTTGGAGGTTCAAACCTACCAGCCCCTCCATGGAAGGAAGATTGGGCAATCTACTTCCATAAAGATTTATTGTCTTGGAAACCCAGTAGGGGTTGCTATGAGGTTTTTTTTTTTTTTTGGTATATATATATATATATATTCCTTAGTATAGTCTCATTTGCCTTCCCACACCTGTGCAGCTTTTGTGTCTATCCATGTATCCACATACAGATTACTATTATTATTATTATTGTATTTATTTGTATTGTGATACCAGGACTCTGTATGTAATAGTATTTTTTAAGATTTTGTTTCATAGATTCTAATGTGGAGCCAAAAACAATTATACTCAGGCTCTTCTAAATTTTATCAGATGACACAACATTAATAATCATAGAAGCCTGACATCCATATATAGAAGCTCGATATTAAAATGAAATCAGAAATTAACGTGTGAAAGGAAAAAAATCATCTGACCAGACAACTTCAAGCAGGATGGTAAACTGCCATATATCTGCATAATGACTTCTTTTTGAAACTGCATCTCCAGCTAATTATGTTAGAATTCCTCTGTTGAGTTTTACCTGGAGTTGTACACCAAAACCCAAACCCACTGCCATTGAGTTGATTCTGCCTCATGGTGATCCTATAAGACAAAGTCAACTGCCCCATAGGGTTTCTAAGACTAAATCTTTATGGAAGCAGACTGACTCATCTTTCTGCCATGGAGCAGCTGGTAAGTTCAAACTACCAATATTTTGGTTGACAGCATAATGCTTTAAGCACTCACCACCAGAGCTCCTTGGGGTCATATATAGCCACTTTCATATACAGACAGAGATGAAGAAATTGAAGAGTGTTTGCTTTCCCTAATGGCCATGGTAGATGTTTGGATTGGCTTTTCAAGCCTCAATACCACCCTTCCTCTATTTGGAGGTGATAGGAAGGTAAAATGCACATTTATCAATTTTATTTGCAATTAGATGCCCACTGCTAAGATTTGGAATGCAGAAGTAAGGGGTAGGTCCTATTACTAATATGTGCTTGCAAGAAGTTCAGCAAGATATACGACTGTCTGCAGGACCAATGTCAGGTCACCAGCTTTGTAGAGTAAGAAATCAGTTATGGAGGCAGCAGTAGAGACAAAGAAGCAGTAGCTTCCTCACTTCTGCATTGCACAGTGGTGTGTTCTTGAAATCAATAATATGGCAGCCCATACTTTTGCTTCTCCAGTCCTTCATGTAAGCAAATTATCCCCTGCAGTAAACACCTTTATGGTTGAAAAATGTACAGCTGTTTCTATATTCTGTGCTGAATTCTAATTGGTACAATAGTTTATGCCAGAAGCAGTTGCAGAAAACACATTTTCAAAGACAGTAATCTTGATTGCTTATCTGGTTGGTTTTGAAAGCAATAATGAGCCTAAAGCCTGGAAAAATAGATTGGAAGACACTCAAGATTCAGTGCCAAAATTCAAGCCTTGAGTTCCAGTAGTGAAGGATTTTATGGGGAAAATATTGAATGATGCAGGAAGCATCAAAAGAAGATGGATGAAATACACAGAATCACTGTACCAAAAAGAATTGGTCAACATCCAACCATTTTAGGAGGTAGCATATGATAAATTATGAATGGCATTGAAGGAGGAAATCCAAGTTGCACTGAGGAATTCTCAAAAAAAGAAACCTCCAGGAATAGACAGAATACCCATAAGAATTTTCAACAAACAGATGCAGTGCTGGAGATGCTCACTCATCTATGCCAAGAATATTTATGCTAATTCCAAAGAAAGGTAATCCAACAGAATGTGGAAATTATTGAACAATATCATTCATATCACACATGAGTAAAAGTTTGCTGAAGATAATTTTAAAAAGGCTTGCAGGAGTATATTGTCAGGAACAGCCAGAAATTCAAGCTGGAGTCAGAAGAGGATGTGGAGTGAATGCTATTGCTCACAGTAGATGGATCTTGGCTGAAAGCAAAGGATATCACAAAGATGTTTATCTGTGCTTTATTGACTACACAAAGGCATTTGACTGTGTGGATCATAAATTATGGATAATATTGCAAAGAATGAGAATTCCAGAGCACTCAATTATGCCCATGAAGAACCAGTATGTGGACCAAGAGGCAACAATTCAAACAGAACAAAGGGACATTTCATGGTTTAAAATCAGGAAAAATGTTCTTCAGGGTTATATCCTTACACCATACTTATTCCTTCTGTATGCTGAGGAAATAGTTCAAGAAGCTGGACTACATAAAGAAGAATGTGGCATGAGGATTGGAGGAAGACTCATTAACAACCTGCAATATGCAGATGATACAAACTTGCTTGCTAAAAGTGAAGATGATTTGAAGGTCAAAGACAACAACCCTCAGTGTGAATTGCAACCTAACATAAAGAAAACAGAAATCCTCACAACTGGACCAATAAGCTACATCATGATAAATGCAGAAAATATTGAAGTTGTCAAGGATTTCACTTAACTTGGATCCAAAATCAATGTCTATGGAAGCAGCAGTCAAAAAATTGAAAGATGAATTTCATGGGGGCACATCTGCTGCAAATAATAATAATAATAATAAGGTCTCTTTAAAGTGTTAAAGATCAAAGATGTTACTTTGAAGATGAAGGTATTCCTGACCCAAGCCATAATATTTTCAATAACCTCATATGCATGTGAGAGTTGGACAAGACCACTGAAGAACTGATGCATTAGAATTATGGTTTTGGTGAAGAATATTGAGTGTACTAGGGACTGCTAGAAGAAAGAATAAATCTGGTGGAGGAAGTAGAGCCAGAATGCTCCTTAGAAGCAAGAATGGCCAGACATCTTCTCTCATAATTCTGTTATGTTATCAGGAGGGCCAAGTCCCTGGAGAGGAATATCATCCTTGGTAAAGTAGAAGGTCAGGAGCTCTGGTAGCATAGTGCCTAAGGCACTTGACTGCTAACCAGAAGGCTGG
>NW_006921969.1:3050317-3056646 GCF_000298275.1 Orycteropus afer afer | reverse complement strand
GTAGTGATACTGCCTCGGAAACCCAAGGAGGGGTCGCTATGAGTCGGGGCCGACTCGACGGCACATAACAACAACAACAACAAAGTAGAAGGTCAAAAAAAAAAAAAGGGAAGACACTCAATAAGGTGGACTGACACAGTGGTTGCAATGATGGACTCAAGCAGGACAACAATTGTGAACATGGCCCAGGACCAGGCAGTCTTTTATTCTGTTGTACATTGGGTCACTGTGAGTGGGAACTGACTGCACCTAACAACAACAATGGACTTGAGCGTGCTAATGATTGTGGAGATGATGCAGGACTGGGCGAAGTTTCATTCTGAACAAAGAGGCACCATTAATTGCAGGTGACTTGATGGCAACTAACCAGAATAATCACAACATGCAGTGACAAAACATTCACTCAATTTATTATCTGTGGTCACCTGGAATGAAAGATTTTGGAAAGCCACATGACTATTTCCTTTTAATAGAAGTAAATAATACAAAACTGTGAGCTGGGTTGGATATATCTCATGGTACTTATGGGAAGAAGAGTTTTAAATTCTTTGTTAATAAGATAGTCAAAGAACCATGGAGTCATTCTGACTAACTTAAAACCATCTTTCCACTTTTCTAACTCTAGGGACAGCACAGGAAAAATTAGACATGACTATAATCTGGCGGGGTACTGAATTCCAGGCTTGCCATACTTATATGAGTACTGGAATATTTACAATGAAAGAAGGGAATATGACAATTGGAATGGAGATCTTTGAGTGGATTCAGATGACTCAAGCATTCTGAGACTTTAAACTCCACCAACCTTTTATTGTCATGTGAGTCTATCCATAGACCACCTAACAAAATGACACTTAGTTTATTAGAGTAAACAAGCAAGAGGACAAGAAAAATTTCCAGCATGAGAGAGAGTGCTAGAAAAATGAAAATCACAGTCTTTTGTAAACTTAATCATTGAAGTGACATCCCATCCCAAGTGTTATATTCTATTCATCATTCAAAGATAGAGGGTCTCACAAAGGTTGTAAATTACCAAGAGGTGGAAATACTGGGAACCATATCAGAAGTTGTCTACCACAACAATGTATACAACATTTCACACAAAATTCATATATGCAGAATACAAGAGCAAAATTCAAAAATAAACTATCAATTATTTAGACTTATGAAACTATGAAGGAAAGCACAAATGTCAGGACAATCATTAGTTCTGAGGAAGAAAGAAGAGTAATTTTATCATAACAGGTAAAAAGAGACTCCAACTTCCCATACAGACTCCAGAAGTATTTGTGACTGTATTTGTCACATTTTATTTCTTTATCTGCAAGGGCTCAAGTGCTTTCTTGCATTACTCTTTATGTTTTTATATAAGGTATTTATAGCACACATTTTTAAAAGAGAAATACAATTCTCTCTCCCTTTCCTCATTGTCACATGTGAGGCCAGACAGTGTAGAGGGCAAGTGTCCATTAAAATCTAATCTACCCAGTCTCTCTTGGTAATGTTCCTTCTCTTCTTCCTTTCTCTCATGTTTTCCTGCCATTAATACATGTGGATGTTTCTGGAAGAAAACTAGCAAAATTTAGCATGTAGAACTTTTGAGAATGTTAGTCTTTGAGTTGGACTGGAGAATTTGGCCTAGAAAATTTCTTAGTGTTATGGACACCATGTCATAAATAGAATCTCCTAAGATCAGCCTAACCAACTAACAGTTTGTTCCTTAATGAAAATTAGTGCAAAGTGGGTGTAAAAAGGGTGTGGTGGCAGACGCATCATCTGACCTCCTGTAATTTCACCGAAGAGGAGGAAGATCAAGACTCACAATGCAAGCCAGATTCTGAAAAGGCAGAATTCAGAGATGCCACCACCCTCCATACTTTTTACCAGTTCTGACACCAACTATCCCTTCCACCACATTCTCTACCTTTCTGCTGAATTCGATAATTTATTGCAGTGGCCACACAGAACTCACAGACAATACTCATGTTTATGGGGATTATTAGGGAAGTAATAATCAGGTTACAATTCAGGATCAGGAAAACTCAAGATACAGTTCTTTGAGCAGGACAGCCTCTTAATCAGCAGTGCTTGCAGGTACATCTTTCTCTCTGACTCTCAGCTTGGACTCTGTCCTGTTCTACGAAGAAACAATTAGTCCAAGAGACTAGTGGAACATGTGATCCTTAGCTTATATGACCATCAGGCCAGAAGAACTAGATGATGTCTGGCTACCACCATCAACCACTTGGAAAAAGATCAGTGCGAGAGATCCTGGATAAAGTGGGAGAACAATGTGGAACAAAACTCAAAATCATAAACAAAAAGACCAGGTTTTCTGGTCTGTTAGAGGCTGGAAAGACCCTGAGACTATGGTCCCTTCAGTCCTGGAACTGAACTAGGCAAGTGTTAACAAAGCTCTTTTTGCTTTGTCGATAAATACCTAGAGACTTCGACTACACCAGCAAGTCCTCTGTCTGAAGGTATTCAGTTTTCTCACTCCCTGGGCCGGAAGCCCATCACTGTCTTTTGTCAGTCTCTTTCTTCTTCTGCAGCTGCTGCCACCATTTCTCTGCTGCTGCTTTTCCTCATCTCTCCCTATTGGCATGATCCCACTCCCACAAAATAATGAATAAGGAAGACTGGAGAAGAATTGATCTATTTGAATTATGGTGTTGGTGAAGAATATTAAATATACCATGGGCTGCCAGAATAAACAAATCTGCCTTGAATGAGCCAGAAGCAAGGATGGCAAGACTTTGCCTGCTGTACTTTGGTCATGTTGTTAGGAGAGACCAGCTCCTGGAGAAAGATATCATGCTTGGTAAAGTAGAAGGTCATTGAAAAGGGAGAAGACCCTTAACTAGATGGATTGACATAGTAGCTGCAACAATTGGCTCAAGCACAGCAGCAATTGTGAGGATGGCAGTATTTAATTCTGTTGTGCTTGGGGTTGCTATGAGTTGGAACTGACTCAATGGCACTTAACAACAACAACACCTCCAAAAAGGGTGCCATGCCCCTTTTCTACATTATTAACAAGCTATCCAATCCCTGTGGTGGGCCACAAGCACCTCACATTTGCTTGGTCCTGCCTAGTCATATGGTGGGAGTCACAAAGACCATGGATAGAAAGACCATACCAAAAAATTCACTGTACCACAATGGGGATGACTCCTGGCAGTCATAACACCATTATTCTGTTGGTTATCAATAACCTAAGGAGCCCTGGTGGCACAAAATGTTAAGTGTTTGGCTGCTTACTGAAAGATTGGTGGTTCAAAACCATCCAGTAACTGTATGGGAACCATAACGATGACAGCCTAGAAAACTTTTTGGGTTGTTCTACTCCATCACATGGGTTCACTATAGTCAAAACAACTATAGGGCACCTAACAAGAACAACATGAAGGTGCTGAAGAACAAAGAATTTAGATTTTTGGTCAGACATGTTTGGGCATGAATTTTTGTTGTCACTCACTAGGTATGTGATCTTGGGCATTTTATTCAATCTTACGAAACTTCTAGTTCTTTGTATGTGAAATAAGGACAATAGTAGCTATTTTAAAAGTTTGATGTGAGAATTAATGTATGTAAAACACCTCATACATTATACAGATACCCAATAATTGTTAGTCATATGTCATACTATCTGATTTTTTTCATGAAATACAAAAATTATTATATAGATCGGTTTATGACTCTTCACACAGAAGTAATTTCTATTGTTCTGTGAGTTATTTGCTGGGAGAGTTATTTGCATTTAGAGAGTCTTAGTATTTTTTTCTTTCTTTTTTCTGTAGGAAGTACTAAGCACTGAAAATGCTTTTTATTATCAAATTACTGAAGGAAATCTAGTTAATTCTCCCATGACATCTATTCCTTACTAACATCCTTAAGGAATAGAATTTTCTAATTCACTTTTGCAGCTATTTCAAAGTAAATATGTGGCGTGTGAGGTGGGCCACAAGCAGGTAGAAAGTAATAGGACAGAAAACGAAAGAAAACATCTGTTTCTATTTTCATAACACATATATGTTTATCCTGTTCACTTCTGATGTTCTGAGCTGGAGGCTTCTGCAAAAGATTTACTACTCATTATGACTTCAATATGTTCTTACTACGTATATCTTTATTTGTTTATATACCATGTTGTAACAAGACAAGATTTAAGATGGCTTATCAAAGACATAAAATGGTACAAAGTGAAAAAGGAAGGAAGGAGTGGTCTAGGGCAAAAAGAAAAAGAAGCCATATATAATTTTAGTGCACATTGTACATGTGAAGTCACTGAGAGAAGTATTCAAAGGCAGGGACATTCTCAGCCATAAAGTGATATAAAGTCTTGATACATGGTACAACATGAGTGAACCTTGAAAACATTATCTTGAATGAAGTAAATAAATGAAAAAAGGACAAATATTATATATTGATATCACTTATATGAAACATCTAAAAAAGGGAAATATGTGGAAATCAAAGATTAATAGCGGTTATCAGAGATGGGGAGAAAGAGGGAAAGGTGAAATCATTGTTTGGTAAGCACTGAGTTTCTGTTTATGGTGCTGGAAAAATTGGCAATGGATTTTGGTGATGGCTGCACAACATGAGTGATGCAATGGTCACAGAATTGTGCACATGGAAGATGCTGAATAGGCAAATGTTACATTTTCTGTAGTTTTACAGCTGAAAGAAGAAAAAATGAGCACATACAGAGTACTTGCCTCTTTTTTTTTAGAAGAAGATGCAAAGAGGGAAATGCAATCATCATTATCCCTCATGATGTTCATAAAATTATAGCAATAATAATTATTTTTGCCCAGAAAAAGTACAGCTCTTTTAAGTATGGAGATTCATGGAATAAGTTCCTAATAGGTCAAGAAGTTATCCTATAGAGACTCAAGTTGATCAAAAAATTTGGTAAGTTTAACATTTGCCCCAGCCTTTTGAAAGGGCCACATTGTTTTCTGGAGTTTGTTACACCATATTTTACCAATTTCAATGTGTATTTTTTTTCATATTTTAACACATTTAGTCTCATAGTCAATGGCATCTTAGCCTCAGTGAAATATGGTATTTCACTTAAATCAAGTTTCACACAGAAACTATGAAGTTGTGTTGTTACATAGAAACCTGGCCTTTCATATGTGCAAGCCTCAGTGTTTTCAAGTGTTTAATTAAAATAAAGAAATTATCTAATATACATTGTGCACTGACATATCATGTAAATTTAAATTTTATAAAATCTCCTAGAAAATCATTTCCATTTGGTTTTTGAATGCATGTTATGTTCTTACCTGTGTGCTCACTGTTTACTTAGGGTAATCCTGAATTTAGTTGTCATTTCTAACACCAGGGGAAAAGAAGTGCCTGGAAGAGTACTGTGGAGCATTCTGGCTTGGAATTTCAAAGAATACATTCAGGAGATTGGATGCAATTAATAGATGTAAAAAATATTTTAATTATTGTACTCCTTACTGCTATCAAGTTGTATTCAACTCATAGCGATCCCTCCTTGGGTTTCCAGGGCAATATCACTATAGAAGTAGATTGCCTAACCTTCCTTCCGAGGAGTGGCTGGTGGATTTGAACCGCCAGCCTTCTGGTTTGCAGTCAAATGCCTTAGGCACTATGCCACCAGAGCTCCCAATTATTGCATTAAGATGTTTAATTCCCCTGTCTATAAATGATTAAACCATGATTTTTTTCTATATATGAACTGACATTTTATGTGATTTATTTGCCAGAATTTGCTTATAAGCCCTCCAAAAGATTTCTCTGAAACAGTAGAGGCAGTGAGCTTAACTTATACATAAGGCTGGAGGTAGCAGAGGGTCAGAATGTTCTGATCATATTAAGCTTCTAGTGCTATTTTAAAAGATCACTTTTTATTAAAAAATGGCGTGGGCTAGAGAAGAATACTGTGCTCTGATCATGATTTGAAATTTTATTGGAGAGATCTGATTTATTTTTCTGTTTTAGTGTCATTTATTAAAAGCAAAATAACTACATATTCGCTCAACACAGAAAGACTGGGAAGTAAAGTGAAACTATTTCAAAATGAATTTCATCACAGGTTAAACTATTGCTTGAGGGCTTGGAAAAAAGAATTTAGAAATACTGTGTTCCTAGATTCACTTTTCCTGTTACTAGGTTGGACCAGAGGGTATTTGCTTTGTTTTGCTTTTCTTTTAAAGATGTATACATATGCATATATACATATGAATATACTATATTTATATATAGTTATTATGTATGTATGTACATTGCATACATATATATATATTACATGTATATGTAATATATGTATATTATACTGTATTTGTATGTGT
>NW_006921969.1:3042010-3050189 GCF_000298275.1 Orycteropus afer afer | reverse complement strand
ATAACCCCTCCTTGGGTTTCCCAGGTGGTATCTCTTTGGAAGTAGGTTGCCCAGTTTTACTTCCGAGGATTGCCTGGTGTGTTTGGTGGTTTTGAACCAGCAGCCTTCTGCTAGCAGTCAAGTGCCTTAGGTGCTACGCCACCAGAGCTCCCATTTAACATACATATTATGTGCATATGTATATGTGTGTGTATGTGTGTGTGTATGTATGTGTATATATATGTTGTTGTTGTTAGGTGCCATCAAGTTGTTTCTGACTCATAGTGACTGTATGCACAGCAGAATGAAACACCGCCCGATCCCGCACCACCTCCATGTTCCTTGCTTTATTTGAGCCCATCATCACAGCCACTGTGTCAATCCATCTCCTTGAGGGTCTTCCCCTCTTTTGTTGACCCTCCACTTTACCAAGCATGATATTCTTCTCCAGGGAACCATCCTTTCTGATGACCAAAGTACATGAGACGAGTCATGTACATTAGTTGAGTCAAATAACCTCTGGTCCAACCTAGTAAGCAGCATTTCAGCTGCACTTCCTTCAGGACAGATCTGTTAGTTCTTTTATCAGTCCATGGTACCCTCAGCATTCTTTGCCAGCACCACAATTCAAAAGCATCAACTCTTCTTCAGTCTTCCTTATTCACTGTCCAGCTCTCACATGCATACAAGGCAATTGAAAATTATCATGGCTTGTGTCAGGCATACTTTAGTCCTCAAGGAGACATCTTTGCTCCTCAGCACTTGAAAGATGTCCTTTGCAGCCAACTTGCCCAGTGCTATACGTTGTCTAATGTCCCAACTGCTGCTTCCATTGGCGTTGATTGTAGACCCAAGCAATGGAATTCTTTGACAACCTCAATCTTTTCTCCATT
Source organism: Orycteropus afer afer (assembly GCF_000298275.1). Taxonomy (NCBI): domain Eukaryota; kingdom Metazoa; phylum Chordata; class Mammalia; order Tubulidentata; family Orycteropodidae; genus Orycteropus; species Orycteropus afer. Next base: position 3,049,317 of record NW_006921969.1, on the reverse strand, counting down.
TATTGTGATGCTGCTTATAGGTCCAATTGTGAGGATTTTTGTTTTCTTTATATTGAGATGTAATGCATACTGCAGACTGTATTCTTCAATCTTCATCAGTAAGTGCTTCAAGTCATCCTCACTTTCAGCAGGCAAAGTTGTATCATCAGCGTATTGCAGGTTGTTAATGATTCTTCCTCCAATCTTGATGCCATGTTTTTCTTCATATAGTACAGCTTCTCAGGTTATTTGCTCAACATATAGATCGAATAAGTATGGGGAAAGGTTACAACACACTCCCTTCTTGACTCTAAACCATGCAGTGTCCCCTTGTTCAGTTCAAACAACAGATTCCTGGTCAATGTAAAGGTTCCTCATGAGTACAATTAAGAGTTTAGGAGTTCCCATTATTTTCAATGTTATCCACAATATGTTATTATCCACACAATCAAATGACTTTGTGTAGTCAATAAAACACAAGTAAACATCTTTTGGGTATTCTTTGCCTTGAGCCAAGATCCATCTGACAGCAGATATGAGATCCTTTGTTCCATGTCCTCTTCTAAATCCAGCTTGCACCTCTGGAAGTTCTCTATCAATACACTGCTACAACTGTTTTTGAATTATCTTCAATAAGATCTTACTTGCATGCCATATTAATGATATTGTTGGATAATTTCCACATTCTGTAAGATCACCTTTCTTTAGAATGGGTACAAATATGGATCTCATCCAGTCAGTTGGCCAGGTAGCTGTCTTCCAAATCTCTTGGCATAACCAAATGAGTGCCTCCAGTAGGTCATCCATTTGTTGAAATATCTCAATGGGTATTCCTTCAATTCCTGGAGCCTTGTTCTTCACCAATTCCTTCATTGCAGTTTTCGACTTCCTCCTTCACTATAATTGGTTCTAGATCATATGCCATCTCCTGAAATGGATGAAGATCTACCAGTTCTTTTTGGTACAGTGACTCTGTGTATTCCTTCCATCTTCTTTTGATGTTGCCTGCATCACTCAATATTTTGCCCATAGGAACATTCAATATTACAACTAGAGGCTTAATTTTTTCCTCAGTTCTTTCAGCTTGAGAAATGCTGAGTGTGCTCTTCCCTTTTGGCTTTCTAACTCCAAGAGTTTACACATTTCATTATAGTAATTGGCTTTTTCTGCTCAAGCTGCTCTTTGAAATTTTCTGTTCAACTCTTTTATCTTGTCATTTCTTCCATTTGCTTTAGATACTCTCCACTCAAAGGCAAATTTCAGAGTGACTTCAGTTATCCATTTTGGTCTTCTCTTCTTTTCTCATCTTTTTTAGTGATCTCTTGCTTTCTTTATGCATGATGTTCTTGATGTCATCCCACAATTCTTCTGGTTTTTGGTCATTGGTGTTCAGTGCATCAAATTTACTCTTTAGATAGTCTCTAAACTCAGGAGGGATATATTCAAGATCATGTTTTGGCTCTTGTGGACTTGTTTTAATTGTGTTTAACTTCAAGTTGAACTTGCATTTGAGCAGTTGATGGTCTGTTCCACAATCAGCTCCTGGCCTGGTTTTGGCTGAAGATATTGAGCTTCTCCATCACCTCTTGCCACAGACATATTCAATCTGATTCCTTTGTGTTCCATCTGGTGAAGTCCACGTGTACAGCTACCTTTTGTGTTGTTGAAAATAGGTATTTGCAATAAATAAGTCATTGGTCTTGCAAAATTCTTCCATGAGATTTCCAGCATTATTTTTGTCACCAAGGCCAAATTTTTCAACTACCGGTGATTCTTCTTTGTTTCCAACTTTTGCATTCCAGTAACCAGTGATAATTAACACATCCTGATTGCATGTTGGGTCAATTTCAGACTGCCGGTGTTGATAAAAATCTTCAACTTCATCAGCTTTGGCTTTGGTGGTTGGTGCATATATTTGAATAATAGTCATATTAACTGGTCTTCCTTGTAGGCATATGGATATTATCCTATCACTGACAGCATTGTATTTCAGGACAGTCTTGAAACATCCTTTGTGATGATGAATGCCATGCCATTCCTCTTCAAATTGTCATTCCTGGCATAGATCATACAGTTGTTTGATTCAAAATGGCCCAAACCAGTCCATTTCAGCTCACTAATGCCTAGGATATCAATCTTTATCCATTCCATTTCATTTTTGACAACTTCCAATTTTCCAAGATTCATACTTCATACATTCCATGTTCTGATTATTAAAGGATGTTTGCAGCTGTTTCTCCTCAATGTGAGTTGTGCCACATCAGCAAATGGAGGTCTCAAAAGTTTTACCTTATCTATATGAGTAAGGCTGGTTTCACTCTGATGTGCATCTCTTTCCCAGTCATATTTTGATAGCCTTCTAACTAAGGGACTCATCCTCCTCCTCTGTATTGGACAATGTTTCCAGACTATTCATAAAGTTGTGCAGTAATGTATCAGACAGTGTTTCTCTGCTGTTTATAAGGTTTTCCCTGGCCAATTCTTTGAGAAGTGGATGAGCTCTTCCTTCTTTCTAGTCTGTCTCAGTCTTCAAGTCACACTGAAACATGTGCACCATGTTTACCCCACTGGGAGTAAAACACTGGTGGCACCGCCTCAAGACTCACAGCAACACACCACCAAAGTAGGACAAACCAACAGACAAATTTGTCTCCCTTAGTTGTTCAAAACCTCTCCAACCTTCCCTTACCTGGATCCCTGCTGTTGCCTCCTCACTCTGTCCCAGCCACCCTGTTCTTTATCATCTCCTTTCCTTCACATTCCTGCCTTTCCGCTTATGTGGCATGGCCTGGGTTCCCTCCTTCACTTGGATCCCTGAAGCTGACTCCTCATTCTGTCCCTGTTTCCCTAGCCTTCTTCTCTTCTTTCCCCTGCTTTCTTGCCTTGTACATATATTACAATAATAATACATTTGTTTAATTAATCACATATTTAATGGTGAAAAATGGATTGCATGCAATGACAAATCTCATGAATTTATGATAAAAAATGAGTATCAACTACATTGAGTTTTCAGAAAGAGATCTGGAACAACAGAAGAAAAGACTCAATAGGAAGAAATCCTAGAATAAGTTTGTATTGTAGGACATAAATACATATCATTCACTATTTCTGTACCTTAGGTTGTTTTAATTAAATCGTTTCTGAATCTTAATGCCTCACTTTAATCCTGCTTTTATCCATTATTCCTGTGTGCCATTTGGCAAATTTCTTAACCTATCTATAACTCAGGAGCTCTGGTTAACATGCTCAGCCACTAACCAAAATGTTTGTGGATTGAACCTACCAGCTGCTCCACAGGAGAAAGTTGTGGCAGTGGGTTTGGATTTGGTTTTTATATCTATAACTCAGTTTTCTCATCTATAAAGCAGGAATTACACTTTTTAAAGGTTTTGTGATAATTAAATTAGTTAATACATATAAAGTACTTAATTAGTATTTTTATAGTTTGGCACATAGTAAGTACTCAATGTTATTCCTGTTGCTAGATGCCATGGAGTCAGCTTTGACTCATAATGACCCTATGTAAAACAGAACAAAACACTGCCCAGTCTAAATATTCAATACATATAAACTATTTCAGTTGTTTTAAGGTGTCAATTGATAAGTGCTGATTGTATAGTTACAAACAAGCATGTAAAAAACCCTTCAAGTCAATTCCAACTCACAGCTCCATGACATTCCCAAAGCTGTAAATTTAATGGAAGAGGACTGGCACAGTAGCTGGTGGTTTCAAACTGTCAACCTTTCTGTTTGTAGCTGAGCATTTAACCACTGTACCACCAGGGATCCTAACCAGCATGGAGAAGTAGAAAAAATTAACCAATTCATGTAGGACTTTACAAGAGAAAGGATCATGCAATATTTAAACTAAAGGGAACCTGCAGGTGCTGTAGTTCTACACCCTTATCAGATGAAGAAACTGATGCCTATGGGAAAAGATAGTTGTCCAGTATCATATAACAAATTGTTAGCAGAGTAAAGTCTAGAAACTTGAACCATCAATTAACCAAATTTAACACTCTTTGCAATATTCTATGGGTCACAACAGAAGTATCATTGTGAAACACCTTAAATGAGGACTGTGAATAGATGAGGTCACCAATCTATATCTGAAACAAAAATCAAGCATAAATCGATTATTTACTTACATAATGGAGAGTTTTACTGGTCAGGCAAAAGCTCACTAAGCAAAGCAAAATGGTCATTTTATAACATTTCAAGAAAGAGCTTGTTTTTGATGTGTTGATTTACAGGCAGCAATGGGCTGGTGTCATTCACTTTATGTTTATGTTGAAGGACTACATTGACAACAATCTTAGAAAGATGGTCCATGGAGTAAGTCCTCTGCTGACTGGCTGACTTTCAAAGTGTGAGTGTGCCACTGATTGGCTGGCTTTTAGAGGCATGCTCACTGAAACATATGTCATTGGTGAATTAAACCAAACCCACTGCCATTGAATTGATTCCAAGTCTTAGAGACATTATAGGACAGAGTAGAACTGCTCCATAGGGTTTCCAAGGTTTAAATTTTTTTTCTAACATTTTATGGTGATTTGTATGCAATTTTATAAAGCAGGTTCATTTTATACTCAACAGTTTGTACATATTTCATTTCACGACATTGATTACAATCCCCAAAATGTAGCAACTCTCCTCCCACCTCCTCCATGTGCTTACTCCTTCCCTGTGTCCTTCTTGTCTATGTGTTCCTGCATGCCTAGATTTCTTCTCCTTGTGCAAATGCTACCCTTGTGATCTCCCATAATTGACTGTTCTTAGGAACACATCTCTGGTGTAGTTAGTTATTCAGCTCATAGTCCTGTCTATTGTTTCGTTGAGAGTTGAGACATAAGAGTGAGTCCAATTCCAGGCCCAAAGGGTGACTCAGGGCCATAGTCTTGGGGAGTTCACCAGTCTCTATAGAACCATTGAGGCTTGTCTTTTTTTTTATGTTTTTGAATTTTTCTCCACAATTTTTCTCCTACTCTATCCAGGATCTCCAATTTTGATTCCTTTCCAACTGGTTGACATTGGTACCCAGGCACCATCTAGTTCTTCTTGTAACAGGATCATGTAGGCTGAAGTTCTCATGGTCCATTAGTCCCTTGGATTAATTTTTTCCATGTGTATTTGATTTTCTTCATTCTTCTTAGCTCTGAATAAGGAGAAAGTTGCATCTTAGATGGTGGCTCACAAACTTAAGATTCCAGCCGTTACTCACCTAAGAGAATGTGGAACAATGTTTTTGTGTACTATACTGGGCCAATAGAGCTTGTGTCCCTACAACTATGGTCCTGAGTTGGCAAGCCCAGCCACTCACTCCCTCAAGGTGCTTGGTTATTCTAAGAAGTTATCCTAACTTTGTCCCCTATTAGTTCTATAATGTATAATGTATATATTAGCTCTATAATGTACATATAATATATATAATGTTTATGGATATACAAGTATTCATTTAAGAATATCATCTGCCAAACCTATGTTGGGTCATGAGTACATTGCCATTCGCCGACCCAGACCTGATCTTCTTGCCTATCTACCTATGTATCCATCCATAGATTAGTATTTGTTATTACTTATAATGCAGTATTGTGTATGTAATTGTATTTACTTTTGTTGTCTGTACTGCATATGCACGTCTCTGTGTCTTCCTTTTCCTTAGTGAAATTGTGCTGATCATATGCTTTTGTCATTTAGCTTTTCCTTTCACCAAAATAAGCACGTGTGTTAACTAGTCAGCAATTTTCTCTCCCCCACCTCCCATCCCTGGTAACCAAAAAAGAAAATTTCCCTCCATGACTTTTTATAATAATGGACTCATACAATATCTGTCCTCTTGTGATTAACTTATTTAAATCAGCATAATATCCTTGAAGTTCATCCACATTAGGAAGTGTTTTGTAAATTCTACATTATTCTTTAGTGTTACATAGTATTCTATTGTGTGTATGTATTATTGTTTGGTCATCTATTCATCTGCAGATGTGACATTTAAGTTGTTCTCATCTCTTTGCTATTGTGAATAGTACTGCGATGAACACAGGTGTGGGCATATCTATTTGTGTCCCGGATCTCACCATTTTAGGATATATTCCTAGCAGTAGGATTACTGGATCAAATGGTATTTCTATTTCCAAATTTTTAAGGAAGCTCCATACCATTTTCCAGAGTGATTGTCCCATTTTAAAGTCCCATCAGCAGTGTATGACAGTTCTCATCTCTTCACACCCTTGTCAGCATTTTTTGTTTTCTGACTTGTTGAACTTTGCTATTATTGCTGGGATGAGATGATATCTCGTTGTTTTGATGTGCATCTCTCTAATGGCTAATGATTTCAAGCATTTTGTTTGTTTGTTTGTTTGTTTGTTGGCTGTCTGAATATCTTTTGTGGTGAAGTGTTTGTTCATGTCCTCTGCCCACTTTTGAATTGGATTGTTGGTCTTTTTTTATGTTGAGGTGTTGAAGTTTTATATAAATTTAGAGATAAGTCCCTTGCTGGATATATCATTACCAGATGTATTTTCCCAATTTGTAGGTTTTCTTTTATTCTTTTGGATAAGTCTTTGAAGCATACAAGAATTTAATTTTTAGAAAGTCCTGGCCTTCTAGCTTGTGTTCTACTGTTTGTGCATTTTGGGTTCTGCTTGATAGTCTATTATTGCTGTAAATTAGGGTCTCTAAGTTTACCACTAGTTTTTTTTATATATATAATAAACTTTATAATTTTGGGTTTTATGTTTAGGTCATTGATCCATTTTGAGTTCATTTTTGTGTGTGGTGTGAGGTATGGATCTTGTTTCATTTTTTCTGCAAATGGATATCCAGTTTTGCCAGCACCATTTGTTAAAGAAGTTATCTCTCCTCCATTTAATGGATTTTGGCCCTTTGTCAAAGATCAGCTCTTCCATAGGTAGATGGCTCTATTTCTAGTTACTCAATTCTATTCCACTGGCGTATGTATCTATCATACTGATACCAGGCTGTTTTGACTACCACAGCTGTATATTAGGTTTTGAGAAAGGGGAGTGTGAGACCTCCTATTTTGTTTTTCTTCTTCAGTAGTTCTTTGCTTTTCTGAGCTCTTTCCTTTCCATACAAAACTAAAAAAAAGAAAAATAAATGTCATTGAGTCAATTCTTATTCATAGCGACCCCCATTGGGTTTCCAAGGCTGTAAATTTTTGTGGAAGTAGATTACCTCATCTTTCTTCCATAGAGCAACTGGTGAGTTAGAACCACTGACTTTTATGATTAGCAGTTAAATGCCTTACACAGTACACCACAGAGCTCTTTTCACATAAAATTAGTGATTGGTTTTCCCATGTC
>NW_006921969.1:3022476-3023511 GCF_000298275.1 Orycteropus afer afer | reverse complement strand
TTTTTCTCTTCCTGTTCTGGAATTCCAGTGACATGTAAGTTATTTCTTTTGATGGTATCCCACATGAACCCTAGGCTTTCTTCATTCTGTTTTTATATTTTTTCTGACTGATCCCTTTCTAAAGAAGTATTCAGGTATTTGTCTTCAATCTCATTGATTCTGTCTTCCATTGCATCAATTGTACCTCTTAGCCTTTCCAATGTGTTATCTATTTCTAATATTTTGGTATTAGTCTTCTGGATTTCTATCTGTAGATTTAGAATCATTTCTAATTTTTCATTTATTTTGTCATTTTGTTCTTGTATTTTCTTCCAAAATTCTTCTAAGGTTTTTTTCTCTGTTTTCTTTGATCTGTCTCTTAATCCTTTGAAGATACCTAAATATAATTCTTTTGCATTTCTTATCAGAGAGTTCCAATACTGCTTCTTCCTCAGGGATGTGTTCTGGTTCTCTATCCCGTTCCCTTGTTTCTACCACTTTATCTTGGTTCTTTGTGTGGACTGTGATGATCTGTTTTCTTTGAGGCATCGTGTTATTGTATTAAGATCTCTGTTAATTGTTTGTGAAGGCAGCCAACGGTGATTCAGGCTCTTCTTCTAGTTTTTTTTTTTTTATCATTGGTCCATTGTTGGAAAAGGAGGTAGTGACTCTTGCTCACTAAGTAAAGTTGCAGGGGGTATGGGTGTAGTTGTGTCTTATGGGGACTGTTGTTGTCTCTCACTCAGTTAGACAAAAATTCCAATTGAATAACCATAAAAAAACCTAAAAGCACATGGACAAAAAACACACCATGTAATTACACAGGAACAGTAACCACAAAAAGATAAAAGGGAAAAAGTAGAAAAAAACAACAACAAGAAAACCTGCAATATCTGGGGATAGGGCACTTTTCAGTTGTCCAGGTCCAAATGTTCTTGGGGTTACTGGCAAGTGGATTCTGTTCTTAAGCCCCTGGAATCTGGGAGAGTGCTGTCACTTTAAATATCCAAAATGGTCAAGCCACTTAAAAACATTCAAAATGGGTACACCCTCCAG
>NW_006921969.1:3001507-3021472 GCF_000298275.1 Orycteropus afer afer | reverse complement strand
GAAATGTGTTCTTGAGCCAGTTTGATTCTACTCTTTTGTCCTTCCAATGTGCTATCTGTCTCTGTAATTTAGTGTTCAACTTCTGGATGCCTAATTGCTGTTTTCATATGATTTCTAATTGTCTGCTTATTTTGTCATTTTGCTCTTGTATAATTTTCCTGAATTCTTCAAGGATATTGTCTGTCTTTTCCTTTCTTCTGTTTATGGTCTCTGTGAGCCCTTGGAAGGTCCTAAATATATATGCTTTGAATTCCTTATCAGGTATTTCATTACCTGTTCTTCCTCAGGGAGATTTCCTAGTTCTTTAGTTTGGTCACTTGCATTTGTTATCTTGTCCTATTTCTTTGTTTGAATTGATGTTATCTGCTGCCTCCAAGTCATTTGAAATGTTTGTCTTTATTTACTGATTATGTAATTGTGTCACCCTGGTTTCTTGTTTTGCATTGTTTTGATTTATACAGATGTGTGGGCAGATGTGCTCCTTTGGTTATTAGTTTGGCAGTACTGGGGCACTCCCCAGCTGTCTCTGGGTTGGCGGAATAACTGATGGGAACAGTGGTGTGAATATGTTTCTTGTGAAGAGAATGTGCAGCTGAGATGAGTAGGTATTGTACAACAGCTGTCATTGATTCAGTGGTGCAGAAGCTGGTGGTAATGTTTGTCCTTTGGGTGAGGTAGTCAGTGCAGTAAATATAGCTGACTAATGGAGAGTTCCTCCTTGAATTCCTCCCAACCTATATATATAGTGTCTTTATTGCCATGTGGATTCCATGAGTTGTTTTTTTTTTTCTTTTCTTTTTCTACTCATCCTCCTCTGTGTTTAAAATGGCTGTATTTTGGCTAGCCCTGGCTTCTTTTCTCTCCCTAGTCACTAACCTCACCCTATCTCCCTTTCCAATCACCTGTCAATCTAATTTTTTTTTTTCTTTTCACAAAATTCTCATAATTCCAGGATTATTATTCATATCTATTTCCACTTAGTTTTTCCAGGTGTCTGTTATACAGGGATTGGGCAGAGTGGGTTAGCAGGATGCCTACTTTTTTCTGTCTCCAGGGCAATCTTCAGGCTATAAATCTTTACAGAAGCCTATTGCCACATCTTTCTCTCATTGATAGGCCTATAGTTTCCAACTGCTGACCTTTACATTATCAGCCAAGCATTTTCACCACTGTGGCACCAGGGCTGAGAAAAATTTAAACCGACTTTACTGGGAGGTCTGGTGGCATAGTGCCTAAGACATTTGACTGCTAACCAGAGGCTGGTGGTTCAAACCCACCAGCCATTACTCAGAATGAAGACTGGGTAATCTACTCCTGTAGTGATACTGCCTCAGAAACCCAAGGAGGAGTCGCTATGAGGTGGATCTAACTCCATGGCAGTAAGTTTGGTTTTTTTGGTTTTGCTGGTTATTTATTACCATGGCTTAGAATAATCAATCTTCTCTTAGGAGTGTAGGGACTTTTAATTTTTTAAAAACCCTTCAGTGAAACCCTGTTCAGAATGGAAAAGAAATAATTATTTGGAAGAATTTTGATTTTTTACATCATATAGAGGCATCATGTAAAAAATTGAAAAGATAAATGCACAGAGAAAAAGAGGGAAACCTAGAGGAAGTAAGACCTGATGTTTTCTCACAAGAGCAAGAGGCTAGAAAAGGCCAAATGTCTCTCATTTATGTAGCTCCATTAGTCAGGAGGGAGCAAATTGAGGATTTTATCTTCATAGTTGAATATCTTGAAAACCATAATTACCCTATGAATTTTGGAGTTCTATTCACACCCTTCCCTGGAAGGAAGGTGGGGCAATCTACTTCCATAGTGATACTGCCTTGGAAACCCAAGAAGTGGTTGCTATGAGTCAGATATGACTTCACATCAATGGTTGCATATTTTTGCATGCACACCCTTATGGTGACATCTCTTTCTTGCATTTCATCCAGAGTATGGTATCTTACCTCCATCTTGAGAGCTCCATTACAGCCTCCAGAACTCTGTGCTACAATATGGACTTGATGAATCAAACCACATCTCATGAACAGAGGACACAAAATTGTATCTATCCACTCTGAGTATTTTCCTGGTCCTGATCTATATACCACATGTGGTAGTTAAGGTTGTGTGTCAACTTGGCTGTGCCTGGTTGAGTGGCTGAGCAACTGGTGGTAATTATTCCGCATGATGAGACTAGCAATCAACTCCATGGTGGGATTTACCACAATCAGCTCAGTAGTTGCTTTAGGGATGTGATCTTCTTCCAATATACAAGAAACAGCTTTGGGAATGGTCTCTAGCTTATGGCATGTTTGAACCCTGCATGTAGCTGAGCCATTGCTCAGCAGCCTGCCATGCTCTGCTGACCTGGGGACTTTCAATGGACTTAAGTTAATGGCCTGCCGTGTGGTTTGGTAATATCGGAAGTTTGCCTTTTTACTTGTCGACCTTGGGTTTGCCAGCCTCAGCAGCCAGCAGCTGTCTGAGTGAAGTAAAGCTTCTAGTTTCAGTGGGCTGGGAGCAGAAGGCAGAGCTGAAGCTCAACGTTGAGGGGCTTTCACCCAGCCCCTAGAGACTGGCACTTTGAAATTGGACTTAAAGCCTCCAAATCATAAGAGAATAAACTCCTGTTTCTTCAAGCCATCCCATTTGTGCCATATTCTTGTCAGAGTGGCACTGGGTAATGAGAATAACACATTTCATGTTATACTAGCTGTGTCATTACCATTGGAGTCCCTGCATGATGGAAATGGTTATCACATTCAGCTGCTAACTGATAACCAAAAGGTTGATAGTTGGAATCTGCAGAAAGACATCCTATAAGAAAGGCCTAGTGATCTACTTCTGAAAAATCAGTCACTGAAAACACTACGGAGCACTGTCCTACTCTGAAACACGTGGTGTCACCATAAGTCAGAATCTACTTGAGAGCAACTGGATTTTTTTTACTGATCACACCATTACAAATTAAAATAAGCAAGGGAAAGGTATTCATGTTCATCTTTCTTCTGGAACTATATTCTCTGAAAGGTAAAGCCAGTAAATGAGTGACTTTCTGAATCAAGAAAAAGCCTTGCTAATGTCCCTCACTCAGTGCAATCTAATCTGATGTGTTACCCTGCCATGATTATATCTGAATTATGTCTCCTTTTCTTCACAGTAAGAGCTTTCACTGTAAATTTGACTCAGGTCAGCTCACACCTGAATTAATGCTATCATTTCTTTTTTTGACTGCCTGCTTAATCAAAATCAATAGTCATCTGGAAATACTATGAATAAAGTTGTTTTTGCTGCTCCAAACTCTGACTGGCTGTTCTGCTACACAGGGATTTATTTAAATATCAAACTCTTTACCCAGTGATATAGCCTACCACGTAAGTAAAGGCCTCTGGTAGTGCACTGATTAAAGCATTCAGCTGCTAACCACAATGTTGGCAGTTTGATCCCACCAGCCCCTTCATGGAAGAAAGATGAGGCAATATGTTTCCATAAAGATTTACAACCTTGAAAACCACATGGGGCAGTTCTACTCTGTCCTATAGGGTTATTATAAGATGGAATAAAATCAATGGCAATAGTTTTTTTGTGTGTGTGTTTGTATGTTACCTAAACATTCTAAGCTTCTTGTAGCCTAAATCACCCTCTCTACCTTAGGAGACTTACTGAAGGCATAAGATGTGGCCCAAATGCATGGTCACAGGCCTATGTTAGGTGGGCAGGCACCTCAGAATTAGCATATCCATCTATCTAAATTATGGGTTTCCCCAGAAAATATAGGGGTGCAGCGCAAACACAGTGGGCTCAAGAACTCTCTGAAGCCCCCAGCTACCAAGAGATCAGCTGAGAATGTTGAAAAGCAGATATTTTTTCAACTTACATAAAAGAAGCATTGAAAGTATTTCTAAATAAAGAGATAATGTACATAATAATTTTTGTAGTTAGTGTTTGCCCATCAAGACTGTAAGAATACCACATCTAAAACATAATTGATTGGAATGAAACTAGAATTTACTGAGCATTAAAGATGTGCAATCCCATTACTAGGTATTTATCCTAAAGAAGTGAGATCCATGACAAGAATACATATATGCACAGCCATGTTCATCGCAGCACTATTTTCAATAGCAAAAAAATAGAGACAACCTAGGTGCCCATCAATAGAAGAGTGAATAACAAAACTATGGTACATATGCACAATGGAATAGAATGCAACACTGAAGAATAATGTAGAATCTGCAAAACATGGCATAACATGGGTGAACTTGGAGGCCATTGTGCTGAGTGAAGTAGGTCAATCACAGAAGGACAAATATTGTATTAATTCATTATTGTAAAACATCAAAGAAAGTTTATATATGGAAGGAAACTTTCTTTGTTGGTTACCAGGGGTGGGAGGAGAGGAGAGGAAACTCTGCAAAAATAAAATAAATAAATACAAATTAAAATAATTTTAAAGAAAATGTGCAGTATGTTTTACATATATTATTTAATTTAGTTACATAAAATCTCACTAGAGAGGTGTCAAGAAAAACAAACCATTTGCCACTGAGTTGATTACACTCATGGTGATCTCACTTAATCAAAGTAGAACTATGTTTTATGGGGCTTTCCAGGGCTGATTTTTCATAAATGGATCAGCAGTTCTTTCTTTCAAGGTACTTCTGGTAGACTTGAACCTCCAACCTTTCAGTTTGCAGCCAAGCACTTACCTGTTTACACCACTCAGTAGACCTAAAACCAAACCAAACCAGTTGCCGATAGAGTGGATTCTGACTCATAGCAACCCACCAAACCATAAAACCAAACCCACTCCTGTCAAATCAATCCCAACTCATAGTAACCCTATAGTACAGAGTAAAACTGCCCTACAGCATTTCTAAGACTATAAATCTTTATGGAAGCAGATTGTTGTGTCTTTCTTCTACTTAATGGCTGGTGGATTTGAACTGCTGACCTTCTAGTTAGCAGCCAAGCACTTTAACTTCTGCACCACCAGGGCTCCTAGATACCCACCTAGGCAGGTATTAATCAAAAGAGGACATTGAAGCTCAGAGAGTTACTTGCCTATAGTAAGTCAGAAAGGAACAGTTCGTACACACTCCAGTTTATTATCCTCCCAAACCATGGTCTTCCCATACCACATTGATTTCTGAAGGATAATTGCATTCAATAATCTTAGGAATATTTTCTGTGCTCTTTAGTAGATAATAAGAAACAAAATTTAAAAAGGTAGCCTATTCAAGATCCAAAGTTTTTTTTTTTTGTTGTTGTTATTTGTTTTAAAGAGGTAGCCTGTGTGTAGGAAATAACAAAACACATGTTTGTTGACTGAGGATACCTGTAAAAGAAACTATAAGGTTTAAGGTCAGCATGGTAAGGGATAACAAATAGGAGCCAGGTGCAAGCACTGAAGTAGTGTCACTTGGGAACAGCACAACGCAGATTTGAGAATTTATCCTTGTGGTTTCTCTTTAATTAATAGTGAGAAAACCCCATTACCATCTAGTGGATTATGACTCTTAGCTACCCTCTAGGACAGACTAGAACTGCCCTATAGGGTTTCCAAGGCTGTAAATCTTTGTGGAAGCAGACTGCCTCATCTTTCTACTGCAGAGCAGCTGGTGGGTTGGAACCACCAACCTTTTGACTAGCAGGCAAATACTTTAACCACTACACCACCAGAGCTCCATAGTGAGAGGCTTCTTTTTGTTGAGTTTCCTGTTTAATTGCATTTGTGTCAATTTGCCCTTTTCTTTCCTTTCTCCTTCCATAATACTTAAAGTTGTTTTAATGCTGGGTATCTGTATCATTACTTTACTTCCTTTCATATTCCTTCATATCTATTATAGAATAGATGCTCAGTAAATATTTGTTGAATTAATGAATAATTTGGGACAAGAAAAGAGATTGGATATCTTTTTAAAGGTTTCATCCTACGCTCTCATAGAAGAATTGGAAGAAACTTTGACTTGTTTACTCTTTGTGTCAAGCATATCTGAGCATCCTAGTCATTTAATTCTGAAAGATACTTTTTGGGTTTGATCTAGCCCTAGTAGATATGTGTGTAATGAGAACACAGCACATTGGAGATGGTAGCCCATATACATCACCAAAGGCAGACCTTTTTCTGAAGATAATACAGGGTACTATAGGCTATTTATTACCTTATTTTTTTTTTAAAAAAATATTTAGGTTATGGATGTGTTACAGTGACATGGAGCTCTTTGGTTTGTCAAGGTTTTAAATAGAAAAGAGAATGAAATATTACTCTACTATATAGAATTCATCTTTTATCTTGGTAATTGTTTTTAGCCTTTCTTTGCAGACAAAAATTCAAAATCCTTAGCTTCCCCCCACCAGAGATTAACAATAATCAGGAACTTGAAAAAGAAAGTTGAGAAGTACAAAACATTACAACTTCAGGTTCCCAGCTGCTTTTTAAACATCTCCACCCTAGAGTGAGCCAGCTGTTTCTTCTAACAGGCTTTTGCTAGGTAATACTTTTAGTGAAAATTGTCATATGAACTAGCATAGATAGGATTAGACAAGCATTTGTAGAATACTGCCATGTGGTAAATGGAGAGCCTGGAGCTTCCTTAAATTTATACTGCATTGACTATGTAGATAATTATTGCAATTGGTACTTGTCAGAAAAGACTGTCCTACAGAATCAAAGACTCCGTAATAAGCAGATTATGAGGGAAAATCTGGTATATAGTCAGTCACAACTCTTGTCAATAGCTTCTGTGTGATGATGGGCAAGAAAATTACCTTTTCTGTGTCTCTTCAGTTTCTTGATCTGTAAATTGAAGGTGCTGAACTGCAATTTATGGTACTTTCCAATTTTATAAAGTTCTGGTGGTGCTGTGTTAAAGCATTGGGCTGTTAACCAAAACGTTGGTGATTTGAGTCTACTAGCTGCTCTGCAGGAGAAATATGAGGCACTCTACTTCCATAAAGATTTACAGCCTTGGAAAATTTATGTTGTTGTTGTTGTTAGGTGCTGTCAAGTCATCTCTGACTCCTAGCAACCTTATGCACAGCAGAACAAAACACTGCCCAGTCCAGCGCCAGCTCCGTGATCCTTGCTGGACTTGAGCCCATCATGGCAGCCACTGTGTCAATCCATCTCATTAAGGGCCTTCCCTTCTTTTGTTGACCCTCTACCTTACCAAGCACGACATCCTTCTCCAGGGAATGGTCTTTTCTGATAACATGACCAAAGTAGGTGAGACAAAGTCTGGCCATTCTTGCTTCCAAGGAGCATCCTGGCTGCACAGATCTTTTTAGTTCTTTTAGCAGTCCATGGTATTTTCAGCATACTTTGCCAGAACCACAACTCAAAAGCATCAATTCTTCTTTGGTCTTCCTTATTCATTCTCCAGCTTTCACATGCATATGAGGCGATAGAAAATGTCATGGCTTGTGTCAGGTGCACCCTAGTCCTCAAGGAGACATCTTTGCTCCTCAGCATTTGAAAGAGGTCTTTTGCAGCCAACTTGCCCAGTGCTATATATGGTCTGATGTCCTGACTGCTGCTTCCATTGGCCTCGATTGTAGAATCAAGCAATGTGAAGTCTTTGACAACTTCAATCTTTTCTCCATTTATCGTGATGTTGCTTATAGATCCAGTTGTGAGGATTTTTGTTTTCTTTATATTAGATGTAATCCATACTGCAGACTGTAGTCTTCAATCTTCATCAGTAAATGCTTTGAGTCATCCTCACTTCCAGCAAGCAAAGTTGTGTCATCACCATATAACAAGTTATTAATGATTCTTCCTCCAATCTTGATGCTACATTCTTCTTCATATAATCTGGCTTCTCGGATTATTTGCTCAGCATATAGATTGAATAAATATGCTGAAAAGATACACTTGACACACTCCCTTCTTGATTTTAAACCATGCAGTGTCTCCTTGTTCTGTTCAAATGACAGTCTCCTGGTCTATGTATAGGTTCCTCATGAGTACAATGAAGTATTCTGGAATTCCCATTCTTCTCAATGTTATCCACAGTTTGTTATGATCCACACAATCAAATGCTTTTGCATAGTTAATACAACACAAGTAAACATCTTTCTGGTATTCTTTGCTTTGAGCCAAGATCCATATGATATCAGCAATGATATCCCTTGTTCCACCTCCTCTTCTGAATCCAGCTTGCACCTCTGTGGAAGATTTATGGGGCAGTTCTACTCTGTCTGTAGGGTCACTGCAAGTTGGAATTGACTCAATTGCAGGGAGTTTCAGGTTTTTTTTTTTTTTTTTTTTGTCCAACTTTATGATTCCATGACATGATTGGAGATTAGCAGAATTAAAACAAAACAAAACAACTAAAGAAAAAACCTTTCTTATATTTCTAGTAATCTCTCTGCTGTCGACCAGCATTTGATTATGCCCATCTTCTTGAAAAACTCTCTTCTCTTGACTTCCATGGCACGACACTTCCTTCCTGAATGTCCTCCTACTTCACTAGATGAATCTTTGTCTTTGTTGTGTTCTGCTGGTCCTTCCTCTTCTACTCAGCTATTAAAGGTTGGAGCAACCAACTTTTAAGCAACAGGAGTTAGTCTTAGCTCTTCTCATCACTGTCTTCACTCTGTTCTTAGGTGGTCTCATATAGTACCATGGCTTGAAATGTTATTTATATTTTGATAGCTTTCAAAATCACATCTTCTGTGATAACTCTCCACTTAAATTTTCAAATGCATGGCTGGTATTTCTAAACTCAATATAGCCAAACAGAGCTTGTGATTTTCCATTGCTAACCCCCTTCTCCCTCAATATTACATAGCTCTGTAAATGGCTCCATCTTCTGCCCAGTTTTCAAAGCCTGAAACTTAAGATCTGTATTGTCTTATGCAGTCTGTGTCCCTCACACTCCAATTCTTTGGTTTTTCTAGAGTCAGACAAAATTCCTATATGGGATTTTCCAGTGTTTAGTCTGTGTGTTGTTTCACGAAATACTTACCTTGTGTGAGAATTACCTTGTAGCTTGTGGGCAGCCTAGTGCACGGGACCCATCTCATATCTCAGCTTAATCTTTCATGAGTATCATTCAGTTGATGGCCCATGCCCTAAGGGCTTTTATTTGCTTGAACTCAAGCTCTCATTTTTGCAGCTTAGAGACTCTGAGATACTTTAGTGACAATCATACAAAACCTTGTTGATCACAAATCCAAACTGGCATTCCACTAAGAGAAATGTAGTTTCTCTTATAAGAAAGAACAGAAATCAAAGCAACCTGCAAGAATCAATTGAAATCAAATCCAAAAATAAATCTGAAACAGCTGTGACACAGGGGCATAGAGGTCAGGAATTGAAAAACTTTGTTTTTGTTTTTTCACTTTGAGGTGACTCTTGAGATGTCCCAGAGTCAGTGAGCCCAAATGGAGTTCAGCTGATACCTGAGCCTGTTCCTCAGTGCCTCAGAGTTAAGGAAGGTAATGTACCTTTCAAATCCCACTTCTGACACTAAAACTGTTGTAGCATTGAACAGAACCTACACTTTGTTAAAAGGGGAAGCAAATAATTTTATTGGTGAGGGGGAATAGCTTGAGCCAGGCAACACATTGCAATACAAGATCACAAAGTGTGGTGACATTCGGAGGAAAAGATGAGGCTTTTATATATAAAAAGGAGGATTATGTGACCACAATCCTGAGGGCTTAGGGTTACATGTAGTTGGAAGACAATAACAAGTTAAAATATTGTAAGTTTAGTATAGTAGTTAAGGTTTTGTGTCAACTTGGCTGGGCCTGGTTTTGAGTGGCTGGACAGCTGGATATAGTGGGTAATCAATGCCATGGTGGAATCTTCTGTGAACAGCTGAGTAGCTGCCTTAGGGATATGGTCTGCTTTCAGTATATAAGAAGATGCTTTGAGAAAGGTCTCTGAGATTTTGGCATGCTTGGACCCTGCATGTAGCTGAGTCTTCATTCAGCAGCCTGCCATGTTCCCAGCCAATCTTGGGACTATTTCTGGAGTTGAACTAGTGGACTGCCCTGTTGCTTAATAATCATGAGACTGTGCCATTTTACTTGTCGACCTTGAGTTTGTCAGCCTCAGCAGCCAGCAACTGTCTGAGTTAAGAGAAGCCTCGCTTTAGTAGGCTGGGAGCAAAAGGCAGAGCTGAAGCCTAAGGTCAATGGTCCTTCACCCAGCCCCTAGAGTTGGCATTTTGAACTCAGACTTCTAAAATAAATCTCTGTTTGTTCAAACCATTTGTGGTATGTCTTTTGTAGCAGCACTAGAGAATCAAACCAGTTAGCTAATCAATTTTTTGATATAGACTTCCTGTGGTTAACGTAGCAAACAATTTTCTGAAATATCTACATATACCTTCTTTCTGGGCTGTGCTGCACAAGTGTTCTTCTAAGACTATCTTGGTAAACATTTTGTGATAAACATTTCTCCATAAATCACATCCTTGCCTTTTTCATTGTTTGCTGAGAGTAGTTAAAGTTTTACAAGAACTTATATGTCATAAGGATCTAAATCACAAACTCTATTTTTAGGAAGGTGGGAAAGACGATTTAGGCAAATAAAGTTCAATTAAATAATGGAGCTTTTTGAGTCAGACCTAGGTCAGTCCTTTTTTTTCCCCTATCATGTCAAGCACTTCAGTGCCCTCACACGATCAGAATAAATTTTCATAGGCCACATAGATAGATTATGTGATAATATAATTCCCACAAATTTATTTTATCCTAGTATATATATTTTCAAGAGGGAGCATATGATCAAGAACCAATGGTACTTAAGGAAGCTGTCGAAGATTCATTGAGGGGGTTGGCAAAAAAAAAAAAAAAAAGGCTCCAGGAGTTGATGGAATACCCATTGAGATATTTCAACAAACAGACACAGTGCTAGAGGTACTCACTTGTTTGTGCCAAGACATTGGGAAGACAGCTACCTGGTCAAATGACTGGAAGAGGTCCATACTGGTGACTGATACAAACAATGGAAATCCAACAGAATGCAGAAATTATTGAGACATATCATCAATATCACATGCAAGTAAAATTTTGCTGAAGATAATTAAAAAGTGGTTGTGGCAGTTTTTAACAGGCAACTGCCAGAAATTCAAGCTGGATTCATAAGAGAGTGTGAAATGAGGGATATCATTGATGATGTCAGATTGAACTTGGCTGAAAGCAAAGAATACAAGAAAGATGTTTACTTGTGTTTTATCAACTATGCAAAGATGGATCATAACAAATTATGGGTAGTACTTCATTTTTCTGATAAGGAAACTCTGCACAGACCAAAAGGCAGTTGTTTGAACAGAACAAGGGGATACTGAATGCTTTAAAATCAAGAAAGGTGTCAGGGTTATACCCTTTCACCATACTTATTCAAACCGTATGCTGAGCAAACAGTCAGAGAAGCCAGATAACAGGAGGAACAGCTTGGCAAAAGGACTGGAGGAAGACTTATAAGCAACCTGTGAAATGCAGATGACACAACCTTGCTTGCTGAAAATGAAGAAGATTTGAAGCTCTTACTGATAAAGATCAAACTCTGCAGTCTTCAGTATGGATATACCTCAACATAAATAAAACTAAAGTCCTCACAATTGGACCAATAGGCAACATCTTGATAAATGGAGAAAGATGGAAGCTGTGAAGGATTTCATTTTACTTTGAATCACAATGAAAGCATCAGTCAAGAAATCAAACAATGTATTGCACTGGGTAAATCTGCTGTAAAAGACCTCTTTAAAGTATGTAAGAGCAAAAATGTCACTTTGAAGACCAAAGTAAGCTTGACTTAACCAACCTTCTAGTTAGCAGTCAGATGCCTTAGGCACTCTATAATTTAGAGCCTTATGACATGTAACTTCTTTGAAACTTTAGCTACCCTCAGTGAACAGTACATGACAAAGATGTGTTTTATGAAGAAATCTTTGCAAGGAAATGTTTATCAGGATGATCTTGGTAGAATACTTGTGCAGCATTCCCCAGTGTGGTAGTTAGGGTTGTGTGTCAACTTGGCTGCACCATAGTTCTGAATGGCTTGGCAGCTGGGTGTAGTTATTCCCCATGATGAGATTGCAATCACCACCATGGTAGAATCTGTTGTGAACAGCTAAGCAACTGCCTTTTGGATGGCCTGCCTACAATATATAAGGAGACATCTTGAGGAAGGCCTCTAGATTTTGGCTCATCTGGATCCTGCATTTGGTGGAGTCTTCATGCATTGGCCTGCCATGTTGCCTGCTGATCTTGGGACTATTCCTGGACTTGAACTAGTTGTCTGCCATGTTACCTGTTGATCTTGGGATTATGCCATTTTACCTGTCAACCTTAGGTTTGTTAATATCAACAGCTAGTAGCTGCATGAATCCAAAAGAAACCTCCAGCTCCAGTGGGCTGGAAACTAGAGGCAGAGCTGAAGTCCAAGGTTGAGAGGCCTTCACCCAACCCCTAATGCTGGCACTCTTAAATGGTGCTTCTAGCCTTCTAAGCTGTTAGAGAATAAATTCCTATTTGTTAAAGCCATCCACTCAGGGTATGTCTGCTAGAGCAGTACTAAACCAAAAAACCAAATGCACTGCCAACAAGTCAGATCCTACTCATAGCGACCCCTCCTTGGGTTTCCAAAGAGATATCACCACAAAAGTAGATTGCCAACTTTCCTTCCGAGGAGTGGCTAGTGGGTTTGAACTGCCAGCATTCTGTTTGGTAGTCAAATGCCTTAGACACTATGCCACCAGAGCTCCCAGAGAACCAAAATACCCAGAAAGCATGTATATGTATATATATCAGAAAGTCATTTGCTAGGTTAAGTCCAGGAAGTCAATGTTAGTAGTGCCTAAGGCACCTGACTGCTAACCAGAAGGCTGGTGGTTCAAACCCACCAGCCACTCCTCAGAAGGAAGGTTGGGCAATCTACTTCTGTAGTGATACTGCATCAGAAACCCAAGGAGGGGTCACTATGAGTCAGGTCCAACTCAATGGCACATAACAACAACAACAATAACTACAAAATTTTAACTTGCTATTGTCTTTTAACTACATGTAATCTCAAACTCCCATATATGTGGTCACATATCCCCTTCCCCATTTTATTTCTGTATAAAATACTCACTTCTCCCTCAGAATGTTGGAACACTTTATGATCTGGCATTGCCATGTGTTGGTCAGCTTGACCTGTCAGCACTCACTGGTAAAATTCTTTGCTTCCACTTTTAACAGAGTGTAACTTCTGTTCAGTGCTATGATATGATCTATATCCTAATTTCAACCACTTTTTGCCACCTTCTCTATTTAGCCTGTACAAGTCAGTATTACTTAGTGCACTATAATAGTTCTTAACTGCTCACCTTGTTTCTGCTCTTACTTACTATCTACTCCCTCCCAGTCATGTACACACACACTAACAGAGCAGCCAGAGTCATTTTTTTAAATGCAAACCAGATCTTGTAACTCCTCCTGTTTAAAAATTTCCTGTGGTTTCTCACTGCTATTAGAATAAAATCCAGTCTGTTTCTTGATCCAGGAGGCCCTCTACAATTCAGCTCCTGATTATCTCTCTGATTTCATCTCTATATTTCAGAATAAAAGTAATTTTATTTATTTGTCTATCTGGATGCTCTAGCCATCTTTGTGTGTGTGTGTGTGTGTGTGTGTGAATCTTTGAACATGCCAAAATCTCTTTTTTTTATCTTAGAATTTTTGCCTTGTAAATTCTGCACCCTGACATTACCTTGGCAGACCCATCTTTTCATCTCACTCATCTCCAACTTCAGCTCTGAAGAGAGGCTTTTCCTGATTGCATCTAAAGTGTCTTTCCTATAGCCAGTGATTCTCTTTTATGTCACCATGTTTTGCTTTCTTAATAGCTCTTTTCATCAGTTGAATTAACTGCTCATACATCAACATTTTTGGCGTTTGTTTTATTCTTCTTAATTCTGTGCCTCTTTACTAATAAATTACAAATTCTAGGAGAGCAGGTACTCAATCTAACTTGTTGACCCTTACACCCCAAGCATCTTGAACAGTGACTGGCACATTGTAGAATTTCAATAAATACTTATCCATTGACTGGATAAATGAATGAGTGAGTGTCAGGTAACAACTACATCTCTATATTTCAGAATGAAAGTAATTTTCTCCACTCTCAGTGGGGACAGTGCTGTCTGACATGTATAGTGGTGGTTGAAACCAGTTCTGCTCATTATTTCTCAAGCACACTCAAAGCCATTTAGCATCTCTGTGCCTTGTGATTTGCCTTCTGTGAGATTAAGTTTGAAATCTTCCATTCTTTATTTCAAAGTAATGAAGTAATGTTAAAATAGAATCATTTTTTTTGCAAACCTACCAGACAAAATTCACTATAAAGCAGACATTACATAAGTACTTCCATCTATTTCACTCATTATTATTTGAAAAATGTTCTAGAGCTTGACAGATTGTCATAGGGAACATGGGTTTTGGTTACTGGTCACCATGCACAAAATAAATTAATTTAATATATGTAAATATCATCTTATGTCAAGTGTCTAATATTCCTCTTGAACTTCTCTAGATCATTGACAAATGGTTTAGGCAAAGTAGACCCTTTATTTTATAATTAGGAAATTTGCACTGAAAAAAATGACAGTATTTAGACATCATTTGACAATTATTTCTTAAAAGGCTCATTTTCACTGTAGAAAGAAGATGTATGGCTTCTATTAGTGACTGAATTAAGAATATATTACCTAGAAAAAATATATATTTCTATAATAATTTTAGAGTCCCTGGGTGGTGCAAATGGTTAATACCTTTGGCTGCTAATAGAAAAATTGGTTGGAGTCCAGCTAGATGTTCCTCAAAAGAAAATCCTGACAATCTACTTCTGAAATTGAGCCATTGAAAATCCAATGGAGAACAGTTCTATTCTGACACACCTGGGTTCATCATGAATCAGAATTTACTTTATGGCAACTAGTTACAATAATCCCAGATGATCTATGTGCCAGTTACTGTTATAAGCACTTTATATATATTACCCTATATTTACCCCCAACAATTATGTATAATAGGTGCTTTTATTATTACCATTTTACAGAAGAGACACTTGAGGCTTACCCTAGTAAATTAACTTGGCCATTGTTACCTGGTGCATAGTAGAATTGAAGTTTAAACCCCACTTGATCTAACTCACTTGGCCAGAAGCCATGAAACCTAATGTTTGCAGTGTGTTTGTTTTGTTTCCTTAATAGCTCTTTTTAAACCCTGAAGACTAGAAAATCCATAAGGTGAGTGTCTAATTGTGCTCAGCACTGTATTCCTGCTGGTGACCATGATTTCAGTAGACATATATTACATGTTCAATAAATATTTTTTGGGTGAATGACATCAGTATATCTGTTCTTAGCCACTACTTTCTATTGCTTATTCATTTTAGGAATAAATGAAATAGTACATTCTTTAGTAAATGAGAAATGCTGTTGCTACTGATTTGGAGGATAAATAGCCTATTATGCTTTTCTATGAATTTTAGCTATATTTAAGAGAACAAAAATAATCCTGAAAACTAGCTTTAGATTATAGGAAAATACTCAACTATACTGAAATTTAACAGCAATTATAGAAACAATATAGCCTTTAAGTGGAGATGGGAGCTTGTATTTTTTGTCAAGGAAATGAATCTTTAGGGTTTCTAATTGACAGTCTATGTTCTATTGTGTTATGTTCTATTTTTGTTGTTGTTGAATATAGTTTGAATTAAATTTAATTTCTTTTTGATAATGCCATGTCCCCTCTGGCTTATCATCCATAGTACCCACTTTTGTGTTGTTGTTATGTGCCGTCGAGTCAGTCTCGACTCATAGCGACCCCTCCTTGGGTTTCTGAGGCAGTATCACTACGGAAGTAGATTGCCCAACCTTCCTTCCGAGGAGTGGCTGGTGGGTTTTAAATAGTTCCCACTAGTCCCTTCATATTATGTTCAAGGACTTCCCATATTATTGTTAACTTCCTATCCCCTAGAAACATTAGACTTCAAGGCCTCTGGCCAAGTGATTTGGACCAATCTGGGTTTAAATTGCAACTCTGTTATGCTCATGACCATGAGCAAGTTAAGGTACCAGAGTAAGCCTCATTTGTCTTTTCAGTAAAATGGTAATAATAAAAACATTTACTTCAGAAATTATTGAGGATAAAAATAAGATAGCATATATAATTTTCACATTCATACTCACTACTAACTTCAAAAGAAAAATTCTCTCAATTTTCTAATTTCACAAGTAATTTTTAAGTTCATATAAATAACTGCAAAAGAAGAAAAGTTTATAAAAAAGTTAAAGAGTG
This sequence comes from Orycteropus afer afer, assembly GCF_000298275.1. Lineage (NCBI taxonomy): Eukaryota > Metazoa > Chordata > Mammalia > Tubulidentata > Orycteropodidae > Orycteropus > Orycteropus afer. Next base: position 3,005,179 of record NW_006921969.1, on the reverse strand, counting down.
TTGGAAAGTGTATAGTCATTTCAATTGATTTCAAGGATATAGGTATTTACATGATTTTAATATTTCAAGCTTAATCAGTATATTCATTAGTCTTGGATGACTCATTCACAACCCTGTTAAGAATTGTAAATGACACAATAGGATGACAACACGAGCCCAATCAATCTTTTTTTCTTTAGTCAAAAGTGTTTACTCTAGAACTGAACCATAAGAATATAAGGCAGAAAAATATGTTAGAGATACAGTTTCACATGAACATTTTAAAGATTATATGACTAAGATTCTGAGTCCAAGATGGTGGACTAGGCAGGAATACTACCCTGACTCACTACAACAAAGTTCAAAAAACAAGGGAAAACAGCTATGGATAATTATCCTGCATCCCAGAGATTCCAAGGAAAATATAAAAAAGTAGAACAAATACTCATGAAAAGAAGAGACTAGATGAAAACGGTGAACAAGGAATGGTAAATTACTAACTGACACAGTGTAGCCATCTTGAATTATTGCAAGCAGCATTCCAATCAGAGCAGGAACCAGATAACCAGCTCCACTTGTTTAAGTCTGCACTGGTGCCCACATCAGTGATCAGGCAACCAGAGAGGTGCATTGTCTCTCTTTACTCTGCACAACCTCTCAGTGACCAAAAAAACAATAGAATCAATAAGACTAGAGGTTTGTTTTTGAAAGGATTAATAATTTGACAAATAACTGGCAAATTGACAAAGGAAAAGAAAGAGGAGATGCAAATAACATGAATAAGAAATGAAATAGGTGATGTCACAACAGAATCTATCAAAATAAAAATCATAGTTACATAGTGCTATGAAGAATTGTTCAAGAAATTTGAAAATCTAGAAGAAATGGATAAATTTCTAGAAACATATAACCTACCCAAACTAACAATCTGAGTTACAAAGATTTGAACAGACCCATTATAAAAGAAGAGTTGAACAAGTCATTAAAAAACAAACAAAACAAAACAAAACAAAAAACCTCCCAACAAAAAAGAACTGGCCTAGATGGCTTCACTGGTGAATTCTACCAAACATTCAGAGAAAAGATGCCACCAATTCTATTCAAACTATTCCAGAATACAGAAAAGGATGGATTACTACTGAACTCATTCTGTGAAGCAAGCATTACCCTGATATCAAAACCAGGCAAAGACATCACTCAGAAAGAAAATTACAGACCAATATCCTTTATGAACATCAAACCAAAACTTCTCAACCAAATACTAGCCAATAGACTCCAACAACATCAGGTATGTTAACATGGTTCAACATAAGAAAAACAGTCAAAGTAATCCACCACATAAATAAAACAAAGGAAAAGAACCATATGATTATATCAATTGACCCAGAAAAAGCATTTGCTAAAATCTAACACCAATTCTTGATAAAAACACTCAGCAAAATAGAAATAGAAGGGAAATTCCTCAACATAATCAAGGGCATATACACAAAACAAATGACCAATATTATTCTGAATGGAAAGAGACTGAAAACATTCCACTTGTGAATGGGAACCAGTCTAGGTTGTCCTCTATCACCACTCCTATTCAATATTCTATTGGAACTCCTAGTCAGAGCAATAAGACAAGAATGGTAAATAAAAGACATTCAAATTGGCAAAGAAAAAATAAAACTTATCTCTATTTGCACATGATATGATCTTACACATAGAAAATCCTAGAGACTCAACAAGAAAACTATTGAAAATAATAGAAGACTTTGACTAAGTGGCAGAGTACAAGATCAACATACAAAAATTAGTCAGATTACACTAACAAAAAGAACTCTGAATAATGAGATCAGGAAAATAATACCACTTTTCATAGCCTTCCAAAAGATGAAGTTCTTAGGCACAAATCTAACCAGAGATATAAAAAGACCTATACAAAGAAAATGACAAAACACTACTAGAAGAAACCAAAGGATACCTACATAAATAGAAGAATATACCATGCTCATGGATAGGAAGACTTACATTGTAGAAATGACAATACCATCCAGATCAATCTATAGATATAAACACACTGCTATTGAGTTGGATCCAACTCATAGCAACCCCTCCTCAGCTTTCTGAGGCTGTATCACTGTAAAGTAGATTGCCCAACCTTCCTTCTGAGGAGTGGCTGGTGGGTTTGAACCACCAGTCTTCTGGTTAGTAGTCAAATGCCTTAGGCAGTATGCCACCAGAACTCCCATAATGCAATCTTAATCCACATTTCATTATTATTGCTAAAAAGGTGGAAAAGCTAATTAATAACTTTATATGGAAAGGAAAGAGACTCCAGATAAGCAAAACACTACTAAAGAAGAAAAACAAAGTGTATGGCCTCACACTCTCCTATTTCAAAACATACTATAGAGTAACAGTAGTCAAAACAACATGATATTGGTGAAATGAAAGACACATGGACCAATGGAAGAGAACTGAGAACCCGGAAGTAAATCCATCCACCTATGGACAGCGACTCGACGGCAAATAACAACAACAACAACAACAACAACAATGGACAGCTAATTTTTGACAAAGGGCTGACATCAAATGGTGCTGGCAAAATGGGATATCCACTTGCCGAAAAATGAAAAGAATCCCTATCTTTTACCACATACAAAAACTAACTCTAGATGGGTTTTGTGTAGACCTAAATGTAGAACCCCAAACTATAAGGATTATCAAAGAAAAAATAGGGAAAAACTTAAGAGCCCTAATACATGGCATAAATACACTATCAAACATAAGTAAAAATACACAAACAGCAGAGGAAAAAATAGATGACAGGATTTGCCTCAAAATTAAGCATTTATTTGAATCAAAAGATTTTCTCAAAAGAGTAAAAAGACAACCTACAGAGTAGGAAAAAATTTTTAGCAACGATATATCAGACAAGACTAATATCCAAAATTTATAGAAAACTTCAACACGTCAACAACAAAAAGACAATAAATCCAATTAAACAATGGGCAGAGAACATGAGCAGACACTTCACCAGAGAAGATATTCATGTGGCTAAAAAACACATGAAGAAATGTTCACAGTCATTAGCCACTAGATGCAAATTAAAACAATGAGGTGTCATCTCACCACAGCATTAATAGCAAAGTCCAAAAAAACAGAAAACAACAAATGCTGGTGAGGGTTTGGAGAGACTGGAATCCCCATATATTGCTGGTGAGATTGTAAAACAGTACAATCACTTTGGAAAGTAGTATGATGTTTCCATAAGTTGGAAATAGAAATAACATGATCCAGCAGTTCCACTACTAAGTACATATCCTGTAGAAATAAGAGCCATGACACAAACAGATATATGCACTCCCATAATGCACAGTATTATTTACAATAGCAAAAAGATGGAAACAACCTATGTGCTCATCAATGGGTGAATGCATAAAAAAATTATGGTCCATACACACAATGGAATACTACCCAACATTAAAGAATAATGATGGATAAATCCAGAGGACATTATGCTGAGTGAAATTTGTCAATAACACAAAGACAATCATTATATGGGATAACTACTATAAAAAGTTAAGAAAATGTTTACACAGAAAGAACTGTTCTTTGAAAGTTATCAGGAGTGGAAGGGAGAGGAAGGGACAATCACTAACTTGACACATACTAATTTGGGTGAAAAGAAAGGCAATATACAATAAG
>NW_006921969.1:2999143-3000493 GCF_000298275.1 Orycteropus afer afer | reverse complement strand
TCAAACCCACCAGCCACTCCTTGGAAGGAAGGTTGGGCAATCTACTTCCGTAGTGATACTGCCTCAGAAACCCAACGAGGGGTCGCTATGAGTCGGAGCCGACTCGACGGCACATAACAACAAAACAACAACAACTAACATCCTTTAAACTAAGAACTGAACTTAAACCCCATGACTCCACTGGAAGCCAAGTGATAGACAGGCCTATAAAGTAAATAACAATATCAGAATGATATGCACTTATCACAACAATTAATTATATGAGATCAACAGGACAACATTGGCCCAGGGATAGAGCTGGGAAGGTAGGAGGGCATGAGAAGGAAGAACAAAGGGAAAGGGTGAGCATAGGGAGGAAGTGGGAAGAATGCTATTACATTATGATGATTGCAGTAAATGTCACAATAATAAAAGATTATGTGACTAAATTATCTCCAGAGTTACATAACTGTATATTTCAATATCTTTTTTCACAGCACTCTCCTAGAATTTGTATCTCAACTCAAAAAGTATGTGGCTTTTACATCAAAATGCTTAAAAGGAAATTTCACTTTCAATTTAAAGTTTTATTTTCTGAATGTCACTCAAGCTGCCAGCTGAGCTTGTAGCTAACCACATATGCCTATCCTACTCTTCAAATCCTGTTTAGAGGACATGGAAAAGGAGAATATAAGAGGCTTCAGGTTAAAATTGACACATGCATTTAATTTTACCCTAAAACCCATTTAAATTACTGAAAGAAAATTTTAAGATACAGAAACCTACAAGAAGGGCAGAAGAGGAAAAGAGAAAGTTGAAGTAATTTTTTTTTAAGGAAGCAATGTGCTTTATTTTATTTTATTTATTTTTTATTTATTTTTATTTTAAGAGCTTGTTTTACATTCAAAGTTATGTGTACATTTAGTTTCATTCCCCATTCGCCATGTCCAACCCTAACCCAGCCTCCTCCCCTCCCTGCCCTGCAACACTCCCCCTGTGCCCATCATATTTATACACTCCTGTTTGTCCTGCATTTCCTCAGTTTGAATGTTGGTTCTTTGGTGTCCCATGGTTTATTGCTTTAGAGGATGTATTACCTTGAGTGTGTGGGTGCACACTGGGTTGAGTGGTCTGCGTGTGCATCTTGCTAACCATTGGGCTGAGAGCCCACCCCTGGGGGTGAGTTTTATTCCAGGTGCAGAATGTATTCCAGGGCCGTAGTATTGGGAGTCTCACCAGACTTCATCTGACCAGTAATTCTGGTCATTATTGAGTTTTTGGATTTTGTTCCACATTTTCCCTCCCACTCTATCCAGGATCTCCAGATTTGATGCTTTCCTGAGTGATTGGCATTGGTAGCCAGACACCATC
>NW_006921969.1:2994884-2996204 GCF_000298275.1 Orycteropus afer afer | reverse complement strand
CTCTTCTGAATCCGGCTTGAACCTCTGGAAGTTCTCTGTCAATATACTGCTGCAAACGTTTCTGAATTATCTTCAGTAAGAGTGGCTATATAGTAGTTCTTAAGATCTGGGAGTGTGAGACCTCCCACTTTGTTTTTCTTCTTGAGAAGTGCTCTGCTTATTTGAGGTCTCTTTTCTTTCCATATGAAATAAGTAATTGGTTTTCCATGTCCTTAAAAAATTTTGTTGAAATCTTTATCAGGATTGCGTATGAATCCCACTTGGTCCGGATGCATTAATTTTTTGATATGTTGTTGGATTTTGTTGGCCAGGATTTTGTTAAAGATTTTTGTGTCTATGTTCATGAGTGATATCGGTCTGTAGTTTTCCTTTCTAGTGGTGTCTTTCCCTGGTTTTGTTATTAGTGTTATACTTGCTTCATAAAATGAGTTTGGGAGTACTCCATTTTTTTCTATGTTCTGGAATAGCTTGAGTAGCATAGGTGTCAACTCTTCTCTGAGTATTTGATAGAATTCTCCAGTGAAGCCATCAGGGCCAGGGCTTTTCTTTGTGGGAAGTTTTTTTTTATGACCTGTTCAATTTCTTCCCTTGTTATGGGTCTGTTCTTCTATTTCTGAGTGGGATAATTTAGGTAGAACCTGTGATTCTAGAAACTTGTCCATCTCTTCTAAGTTCTCAAATCTATTAGTGTACAGTTTTTCATAATATTCTGTCAGTATCCTTTTTATTTCAGTTGGTTCCTTTGCGATGACACCGCTTTTGTTTGCAATTCTTGTGATTTGGGTCTTTTCCTTCTTTTTTTGTTAGGTCTGCCAATGGTTTATCGATTTTATTAATCTTTTCGAAGAACCAGCTCTTTGTTATGTTGATTTTCTCTATGGTTTTTTTGTTTTCTGTTTCATTTATTTCTGTTCTGATCTTTATTATTTCCTTGCTTCTAGATACTGTAAGACTCTTTTGTTGTTCTATTTCTAGTTGTTGTAGTTGATAAGTTAGAGTGTTGATTTTGTTTCTTTCCTCTTTTTTGATGTATGCATTTATTATTATAAACTGTCCTCTGAGTACTGCTTTGCTCTGTCCCATAGGTTTTGGTCAGATGTATCTTCATTCTCATTCGTTTCTAGGAATTTTTTAAATTTCAGTTTTTATCTGTTCTGTAACCCAATAGTTTTTAACCAGAGAGTTGTTCAGCTTCCACATTTGATGCTTGTACCTTGCTCTTCCTATTATTAATTTCTAGTTTTATAGCATTGTGGTCAGAGAAGATGCTTTACCGTATTTCAATGCTTTTGAATTTATTGAGGCTTGTTTTATGGTCTA
>NW_006921969.1:2985507-2994771 GCF_000298275.1 Orycteropus afer afer | reverse complement strand
CAGTTGGTTGATTGTGTTGTTAAGTTCTTCTGTATCTTTGCTGAGCTTCTTTCTCATTGACCTGTCTCTCCTAGAAAGTGGTGTGTTAAAGTTCTCCACTACTAATGTAGAGTTGTCTATCATTCCTTTTAATTCAGTTAATATTTACTTCACATATTTTGGAGCATTTTCATTGGGTGGATAAATATTTATTATTGTAACCTCTTCTTTGTCAATTGACCCTTTCAGTATCACATAATGCCCAACCCTGTCTCTTAAGATGTTTTTCACCTTAATGTCTATTTTATCAGAAATCATAATTGCTACCCCTACCCTTTTTTGGTTTCTATTGGCTTGGTATATTCTTTTCCATCCTTTAACTTTTAATTTCTTTTTATCTTTGTGTCTAAGGTGTGTCTCTTGTAGACAGCATATTGATGGGTCTTCTTTTCTTATCCAGTCTGTGACTCTCTTTCTCTTGATAGGTGCATTTAGTCCATTCACAAAGAGTGTAATTAGTGATAGGTATGAGTTGATTGGTATCATTCTATTGTGGTTTTTTGTGGTGTCGTTGGTGATTCCTGGGTCATGTATATTTCTGTGCTGAGTTCAGTTTGTTGGCTAATGCTTACTCCCTTTTCTTCTTTATAGTTGGTTTTGTGTTTATTAAGCCCATACGTTTTCCTTCCTTCTGGATTTGGTTAGAATTGTTACTCTTCTCTGTGGTTATCTTGAAGTATATTCTTGTCTCTACATTTTTAGAACAGTGCATGCTGAAAAGACATTGTTGTGTTTTCCTCTCCATTTGAGGGTCTGTATCTAGAAGTATTATTCCCTCTGATAGGTTAGTTGCTGTTGTTGTGTGCTGCTTGAGTTCCTTGGTTTGTAAGGTAGAATGTTTTGTGGTCTTATTATGAGTATCTATTTCTGATTTGGTTTTAGAGTTGATGTCATATATCCTGGTTTTGCTGATCTCTGTTATGGGTTCTCTATTGGTAGGACTTCCTTAAGCTTTTCTTGTAGGGTTGGTCTGGTTTTCACAAAGTCTCTTAATTTCTGTTTATCTGAAAATGCCTTGATTTCACCCTCATATTTTGTGGATAATTTGGCTGGATATAGGATTCTTGGTTGGAAGGTTTTTTCCATCAGAGTTTTATATATGCCGTCCCATTGCATTCTTGCCTGCATGGTTTCTGCTGAGTAATTGGAGCTCAGCCTAACTATTTGATTATTATAAGTAATATTTCTTTTTTCCTGGGCAGCTCTCACAATTTTTTCTTTGTCTTTAGCATTGGAAAGTTTGATTATAATACGCCTCGATGTCTTTCTTTTGGGGTCTATCTTGTGTGGGGTTCTATGAGCTTCTTGGACAAATATCTTTTCTTCCTTCATGATTTGGAAGTTTTCTGTTAACAGATCTTCCACAATTTTCTTGGTGGTCTTTTTCACCTCTTCTTGTTCTGGAATTCCAATGAGTCTTACATTGTTTCATCTCTTGTCATCACATATAATTCTTAGGCTCTCTTCTTTTCTCTTTAATCTTTAATGATTTTTCTTCATACAGGCTAGTGTCCAGGGATTTGTCTTCTAGTTGGGATATGTGTTCTTCAGCCACTTCTAATCTGCTCTTTTGAGCTTCTACTGTGTTGTGGAGTTCTGTCATTTTGGTGCTCATGGTTTGCATTTCAGTAGAAATTTTCGGAATTCCAACTGCTGTTTTTGTATGAGTTCTGATTGTGTATTAATCTTAATATTCTGTTCCTCAATGATTTTCCTGAGTTCCTCCAGGGAACAGTCTGTGTTCTCCTTGCTTCTGTTTGGAGTTTCCTTAGGCTCTTGTATAGCTCTATAAACATATCTTCTAAATTCCTTCTCACATAATTCTATTGCCTCCTTTTCCTCCCTGTATAATGAGACCTTTGTTTGTGGTTTTGCTTCTAATGCCTTGTCCTGTTTTTTGTTTGATTTGAGGTTGCCTGTTGTTTCCTAGACATTTTGAGGTTGTCTTTAACTGCTGGTTACATGTTGATTTGTTTTGTCTTGGTTTTATGGTTTAATATGTTGAAAAGGTGAAGCTGGTTATTTTATTTTATTATTGATTCAGGTATGCTGTGTTGCTCTGCTGTTTTCTTTGTGATGGTGGAATCACTGTGTCTAGTGTGGATATGTGTTTCTGTTTTTCATAAAGAGGGTTTAGAGTTCGAAGCAGGATGTTTTATGGTAATTGGCTGAATATGGTTTCTTCTACTGAATGAGTGAAGTTATTGGTGGAGAATATGGGAGCAGAAGAAGGAAAGCTTGGTGTTGCTAGGCTTGGTTTCTAGGGCTTTGCACAGGCTGTTATTGATGAAGTATTGCTATTTACAAGTTCGTTGGCTCAATTTCAGGAAAGATTCCTTTTGTTAGGGAGTTGCCACTTTCCTCCAGGCTCAGGCACACTCAAAGACCCCACTTCCATGGCCCCTCAGCGCCAAAAAGCCGATCCAAGGCATATTTCCGGGACCCCACTCAGCTACAGATTCCTCTCTCTCCACCCCGTCTGCCTGCCATGCCGGCCAAACTGCCCAGACTGTGAATGGCTCAGGCGTTTGTCTGTGATACCGCCCACCTGCGGTGCTAAAGATGCATGATTCCAGCTGTGCTGGAGTCAGGAGAGTTCCTGCTAGTAATCTGTGGTCCCCATGTCAGTGACAAAGACAAGCACAGACTTCTCAATGTCTCCCAAGCTGACCCAAGCCCACTCAGTGACCCACTGAGGGGGAAGCAAGCTCACCCTCCTGGAGCACCAGTGAGCTCTCCACTTGGGTTTCAGTGGTGCTGCGTGTGCCCGTTTGCACCTAGCTGACCCAAGTTACTGATAAAATGAGGTGCTGAAGGTAGATCTTTGGAATGTTTGCTGGGATGTTGGCGTGGTCGCTGGTATTTTGATATAGGGTGTCTTCTTCCTTGGCTCACAGAGATCTCAGATGGCCGCCCTCGCCCGCCAGTCAGTGACTGCCCCAGGAAAGTTTCCAATGGCCTCGATGCCCGTCCATCCTCCGCCAGGTAGATCTTCCTTAAATAATCTCCCTGTACCTTTCCTCTAATTCTACTCTTCTGTGTTTGCTGCACTCTGATTCAGTGAGCTGTTCAGAGCACCAAAATCACTATTTCAAACTTTTGTACCTAGTTTTTCAAGCACTAAGATGCTAGAGAGAAATAGCATGGTGATTACAGATGAGACTCCATTTTAAAATCTGAAATAAATTTTGAGATACTGGAAAGCAGATATACAAACAATAAGAATCTAGCAGAACCAAGAAACCCAAAACCTTATTAGCTGTGAAGATAACGGAGAACCAGACCAAAGTATGCTGCAAAATCCTCTAAAGGCACAGGCAAATATTATCAGATATTTCTGAAAGTGGATATAGGTTTGGGGTCTGAAACAGAGGCCTGTGTGAAGCTGCTTAAGAAGTTAGAGCCTTAGATTCTTGTACTGACTCCACACTGTTGGATTACTGATCTCCCACCCTGGCAGAAGTCTAGAGTTCTTTCTAGGGAGAGGATAAAACACAAGGTCTCTAAATGGAGTAAATGGTTAAAGTTCACAACAAATAATCAATGCAGAATATAAGTTCCTACTCAACAACAACAACAACTCCACTTTTGAACCAAGCCATGGCATTTTCAATCGTCTCATAGGCATGTGAAAAGTGGACAATGAATAAGGAAGACCAAAGAAAAATTGATGCATTTGAATTGTGATATTGGTGAAGAATACTGAAAATACCATCAACTGCCTGAAGAACACTCAAATCTGCCCTGGAAGAAGTGTAGTGAGAATGGTCTTTAGAAACCAGAATGTCCAGACTTCATCTTATTCACTTTGGTCATGTTTCAGAAAAGACCAGTCTCTAGAAAGGATATCATACTTGGTAAAGTGGAGGGCAAGAGAAAAAGGGGGAGAACATCAATAAGATGGAGTGACACAGTGGCTTGCAATGATGGGCTCAAGCATAGCAAAGATTGTGAAGATTGCACAGGAATGGGCAATGTTTATTAACTGTACTACATAGGGTTGCTATGAGTCAGAATCGAGTAGAGGGCACTTAAGAACAACAACAAAATACTTGTGGATATAATCCCATTTGGGAATAGAATTTTCTTTGTTATATTAATGAAGTAGTATGGAGCATCTACTTCTGTAGTGATACCACCTCAGAAATCCAAGGAGGGGTTGTTATGAGTCAGGTCCGACTCGGTGGCACATAACAACAACAACAGTGTGGAGTGTATTTTAACCCAATCACTTTAGAGGTATGAAAGGAGCAGATTAGGCCCAGAAGTAAGGAAGAACATATGGGGAAAGATACATGCCACATACCACATAAATATGGGCAAGGGAAAAAAGAAACAGAAGCAGAAAAGTGGCAAAATCATTCCCCTAGAATTCCACAGAGAGAGAAAGCCTCCCACTTAAGCAGGCACACTGAATTTGAACTTCCAGCCTCCTAAACTATAAGGAAATAATTCTCTATTAAAGTAGCCCACTTGTGGTACTTCTGTTATAGCAGCCTTTTTGTTAGCAGTCACATGCCTTAGGGACTATGCAATCAGAGCTCCTCTCTATTTCAGATATTATGTAATGTCTCATTATCACTCATAATATGATGTAAACAGTCATTGATGATTATTGCTTAGATCTTTTGATTCATAAAAGTTGCAAAATGGTGATATTCAAATTTTATTATTTCGTATTTATCATCTAGAATATTTTTATAAAGAAAAATTCCTTTTTCACTTTTTTATAACTGTTATAAAGACTCTTTGAAAGACAATATATAGAACTCAAAGATAAATGCATGATCTTTTCTTTATGTACCTATTTCAAAAAATAATGATTTTCTATTATTTATTTTAAATTTTACATGAATTCCAAAAATACTTTATGTGTTTCAATGCATTACAGTTTTTCTCCTTATCTTTATAAATATAAATATTTTTATTCAGTGGAGTTTTTTCAAGCTGGCTTCTTTCTCTGATATGAGAAGGTATAGGCTCATCTTGAAACTATTCTGCCTTGACTTGAAAACAGCCATTCTCCCAAGAACCTTAGAGTGATGTCTTGGATTCCTCATAAGGCACAGGAGATCTTGAACTATACTTCAGTATGGATCTTTCTATAAGGCCATGTTGGTATCACTGATAAATGGAAAGGAGGCATTGTAATCAGAGAGCATGGAAATGGATACATATAACATTATTGATTGACTGTTTCTCTGCTTCATTACTCCTTCAGGGAAAGTTCTAACTTTGATAATTACCTTAAATTAATAATCTATAGATTACAGGTTTACTGTGTAGTTTGCTTTTTAAGTAAAAAAAAAAATAGTAAAATAAAATTAAATTAAATAAACTGCTACAGATGTCACATGCACAAAAACACTTCTCAAAACAACAATAACAACTACAAGAATAAAAATTCCATACCCAAGTTAAGATTAATGTTAGAAAGAGCAGAGGAGAAACTTTTCTGAGCAGCAATAAACAATTTGTATTTGAATTCCCTTAGGTAATCATCCTTTGTCAATGAGGCCATCAAGATAAACCTCATCTGTCTAACATCTCTGTCATCTCAGGAACTACCACAAATACAAACTATTCAAGTCACTTGTCATCAGCTGGATTTTGTCCTACTTTGTTCTATCTGTCCTGTGATGTGACCCACTCCTTTAATGTGCCCCCTTCCAGTCCTTCCGTTGTGATCTGTGGAATTTAAACAATCTGTACTACACAAACTTCTTTATTTTCACAATTCTTTCTTTGAATGTTTCTTTCTTCTTTGCTAATACACCCTTGCTCTCTCCTAAGTATAACATCAAGAATATCATCTATGAAAAAAGCAAAAGGTCAGTAAGAAGAAGAGACAGATGAAAGAAAGATGAAAATGGATGTCAGAAGAGACTCTGAAACTTACTTTTGATGGAGAGTAGCTAAAACAAATGGAAGAAATTATGAAGTAAAATAACTGAACAGAAGATTACAAAGGCTGGCTCTAGAAGACAAAGTAAAAAGCTATAATGAAATGTGAAAAGACCTGGATTAGAAAATCAAAGGGGAAAAATATGCTCAGCATTTCTCAAGCCAAAATAACTGAAGAAAAACTCCAAGCCTAAAATTGCAATAGAAGGATTCTATGGGCAAAATATTGAACAATGCAGGAAGCATCAAAAGAAGGTGGAAGAAATACACAGTCACTCTACCAAACAGAATTGGTCAAAGTTGAGCTATTACAGAAGGTAGCATATGATCAAGAACAGATGGTATTAATGGAAGAAGTCCAAACTGCACTGAAGGAATTGGCCAAAAACAAGACTCCAGGAATTGATGGAACACCTATTGAGATGTTTCAACAAACAGATGCAGCACTGGAGCCACTCATTCACGTATGCCAAGAAATTTGTAAGACAGCTACTTGGCCAACTGACTGTAATATATCCATATTTAGGCTCATTCCAAAGGAAAGTGATCCAATTGAATGTAGAAATTACCAAACAATATCAACAATATCACATACAAGGAAAAGTTTGCTGAAAATAATCAAAAAAGTTACAGCAGTGTATAGACAGGGAACTGCCAGAAATTCAAGTGGGAGTGAGAAGAGGACATAAAACAATAGATATCATTGCTGATGGATGGATCTTGGCTGAAACCAAATAATATCAGAAAGATGTTTGTTGTTAGGTGCTGTCGAATTGTCTCTGACCCCTTGTACAACAGAATGAAACACTGCCCGGTCCTGTGCCAGCCACATTATCCTTGCTATACCTGAGTCCATCATTGCTGCCACTGTGTCAATCCACCTTGTTGAGGGCCTTCCTCTTTTTCATTGACCCTCTATTTTACCAAACACGATGTCCTTCTCCAGGGAATGGTTCCTTCTGACAACATCACTAAAGCAGGTGAGACAAAATCTGGTCATTCTTGCTTCCAAGGAGCATTCTGGCTGCACTTCTTCCAGAACAGATTTATTATTTCATTTGGAAGTCCATGACACTTTCAGTATTCCTCACCAACACCACAGCTCAAAAGCATTGACTCTTCTTTGGTCTTCCTTATATACTGTCCAGCGCTCACATGCATATCAGGTGAATGAAAATACTATGGCTTGAGTTAGGCACACTTTAGTCTTCAAGGGGTCATCTTTGCTCTTCAGCACTTGAAAGAAGTCTTTTGCAACAGTTTTGCCCAATGAAATACATCGTCTGATATCTTGACTGTAATTTCCATTGGTGTTGATTGTGGAACCAAATAATATGAAGTCATTGACAGTTTCAATCTTTTCTCCGTTTATCATAATGCTGTTTATTGACCCAGTTGTGAGGATTTTCATTTTCTTTATATTTGGTGTAATCCATACATTGACTGTAGTCTTCAATCTTCATCAGCAAGTGCTTCAAGTCAGCCTCACTTTCAACAAGCAAAGTTGTGTCACCTGCATATCACAGGTTGTTAATGAGTCTTCCTCCAATCCTGATGCCACGTTCTTCTTCATATAATCCAGTTTCTCATATTATTTGCTCAACATACATATTGAATAAATATGGGTAAAGGATACAACACTGATGCACTCCTTGATTTTAAACCATGCAGTGTCTCCTGGTTCTGTTTGAACAACAGCCTCGTGGTCTATGTACAGGTTCCTCTTGAGTACTATTAAGTATTCTGGAATTCCCACTCTTCACAATGTTATCCATAATTTGTTATGGTCCACACAAACAGCTTCACAGTGGATGGAGAAAAGATTGAAGTTGTCAAGGATTTCATGTTACTTGGTTCTACAATCAACACCAATGGAAGCAGCAGTCAAGACGTCAGACAACATATTGCATTGGGGAAATCTGCTGTAAAAGATCTCTTTCAAGCGATGAAGAGCAAAGATGTCTCCCTGAAGACTAAGGTGTGCCTAACCCAATCCATGGTATTTACACTCACTTCTTATGCATGTGAGAGATGGACAGTGAATAAAGAAGACCGAAAAAGAGTTGATATTTTTGAGTTGTGGTGTTGGAGAAGAATGCTAAGAATAGCATAGTCTGCGAAAATGACTAACAAATCTGTCCTGGAAGAAGTGCAGCTGGAATGCTCCTTGGAAGTGATAATGGCCAGACTTCCTCTCAGCTACTTTGCTCATGTCAGAAGGAACCATTTCCTGGAGAAGGATATCATGCTTGGTAAAGGGGAGGGTCAACAAAAAATGGGAAGGCACTCAATGAGATGGATAGATACAGTGGCTGCAACGATGGGCTCAGGTATAGCAAGGATTGTGAGGCTGGCTCAAGACTGGGCAGTGTTTTGCTTTGTTGTATATAGGGTCACTATGAGTCAGAGATGACTCAATGGCACCTAACAACAACAACAAAAACACAACAAGACTGAATGCTTTTGCATAGTCAATAAAATACAAATAAACATTTTTTCTGATATTCTTTGCTTTCAACCAAGATCCATGTGATATCCTTCATTCCACATCCTCTTCTGAATTCAGGTTGCATTTCTGGAAGTTATCTGTCAATATATTGCTACAACCATTTTTGAATTATCTTCAGTAAGATTTTACTTGTGTGTGATATTAGGGATATTGTTCGATAATTTCCACATTCTGTGAGATCACCTTTTTTGGAATGGGTACAAATATGGATTTATTCCAGTCAGTTGGCCAAGTAGCTGTCTTCCAAATCTTTTGGCATAGCCAAGTGAGTGCCTCTGGTGCAGCATCCGTTTGTTGAACCATCTCAATGGGTATTCTGTCAATTACTGGAGCCTTGTTTTTTGCAAATTCCTTCAGTGCATCCTTGACTTCCTCCTTCTATACTGTTTGTTCTTGATCGTATGCCACACCATGAAATCAATGAACATCGACCAATTCTTTTTAGTACAGTAACTGTGTAATCCTTCCATCTTCTTTTGATGTTTCCTGCATCATTCAACATTTTGCCCATAGAATCTTTCAATATTGCAACTCAAGACTTAATTTTTTTCTTTAGTTATTTCAGCTTGAGAAGAAATTCCAAGAGAGTTCTTCCCTTTTTTTAACTCCATGTCTTTGCACATTTCATTATAATAATTGGCTTTGTCTTCTTGAGCTGCTCTTTGAAAGCTTTTGTTCATCTTTTTATCCTGTTGATTCTTCCATCCACTTTGGCTACTATCCATTCAATGGCAAGTTTCAGAATCCCTTCTGATAACCATTTTGGTCTTTTCTTCCTTTCCTGTCTTTTTAATGGCCTTTTGCTTTCTTCA
>NW_006921969.1:2972231-2982204 GCF_000298275.1 Orycteropus afer afer | reverse complement strand
TATTGGTCTGTAGTTTTCCTTTTGAGTGATGTCTTTTCCTGGTTTTGGTATTAAGGTTATGCTTGCTTCTTAAAATGAGTTAGGGAGGATTGCAATGGATGATGTTTTTGATGTTATTCCACAACTCCTCTGCTTTTCATTCATGGTGTTCAGTGCATCAAATCTATTCTTTAGGCAGTCACTAAATTCTGGAGGGATACAATCAAGGTCATATTTTGGCTTTTGAGGACTTTTTAAAATTGTCTTCAACTTCAACATGAACTTGCATATGAGCAGTTAATGGTTTGTTCCACAATCAGCTCCTGGCCTTGTACTGGCTGAAGATATTGAGCTTTTCTATCACTTCTTGCCACAGACATAGTTCATCAGATTCCTGTGTATTCCATCTGGCAAATTCCACATATACAGCCATTTGTATTGTTGAAAAAAGGTATTTGTGATGAATAAGTCATTGGTCTTGCAAAATTCTATCATGTGTTCTCCAGTGTTATTTTTATCACCAAGGCCATTTTCCGACTACTGGTGATTCTTATTTCCAACTTTTATATTCCATTTAGCAGTGATAATCAACACATCCTGATTGCATGTTCAGTCAATTTCAGCCTGTATTTGGCTTTGGTGGTTGGTACATAAATTTTAATAATAGTAGTATTAACTGGTCTTTCTTGTAGGTGTGTGGTTATTATGCTATCACTGACAGCATTGTACTTCAGGATAGATCTTGAAACATTCTTTGTGATGATGAATGCCATGCCATTCCTCTTCAATTTGTCATTCTTGACATAGTTGATCACATGGTTGTCTGGTTCAAAATGGCCAAAACTAGGCCAATTCAGCTCACTAATCCATGAGGTATCAATCTTTATGCATTACATTTCACTTTTCACAACTTTCAATTTTCCTAGATTCTTACTTCATACGTTCCATGTTCCAATTATTAATGGGTGTTTGTAGCTGTTTTTTTTTTTCTCATTTTGAGTCATGCCACATCAACTATTCGAGGTCTCAAAAGCATTATTTCATCCATATCTTTAAAGTCAGCTCTACTCTGAGGAGGCAGCTCTTCCCCAATTATATTTTGAGTACCTTCTGACCTGAGAGGGTCATCTACCAGCATTATATTGGACAATGTTTCAGGGCTATTCATAAAGTTTTCCAGGAATGTATCAGACGTTGTTTCACTGGTATTCATAAGGTTTTCATTGGCCAATTCTTTGAGAAGTGGTTGGTCTCTTCCTTCTTCCAAGTCTGTCTTAGTCTGGAATTTCACTGAATCCTCTCCACTATGGATAACCCTGCTGACATTTGGAACACCAGTGGCATAGCCTGTAGCCTCATAGCAACACATAAACCACCATTGAATGACAAACTGATGGACAAGTTCCTCTCCCTTTGTTGTTCCAACCCTCTGTGCTCATTTTGTGGCCTCATTTAAATATTCTCCAACCCCCCTTCTCCCCCAGTGTTTGGCTCTCCTGTCCTGGCCTCCCTCAAAGCTGCTCCAAACTTCCCCATGCCTAGCTCATCTTTCTGGCCCACCCTTTAAAGCTGCCTCCAAACACCCTCACCTGTTCCAGAATAGCAGTCAAATTATGGAGCATGAACTCATGGGAGGTTGTTCCATCCCAAAGGATGAAAAAGCCACCAGCCCAAGCAGTTCAGTGTATAATATCTGTGAGGCTATATTTTGCTTTTTTTTAACTGATGGGATAAGGTTTTTGGGAAATGTAGATGGAGATTCTAGTTGTCAAATATCCTAAAATGCATAAGGCAGTGTGGTTGTACCTGCTTAAACAAGGTATGACCACATACTTGTTGTGTTAAGAATATTTTCTACAAATAAAAATAAATGCTTTGAGAGTCAAAAATGGTCTGAGAGCCATGAGAATAATTTGGAAAAGGGATAAAATCACTGGCAGCTAGTGTCCAATTATTATTCCTTAAGTACTTTTTGCATAGTCCTAGGTTACCCTGTTTTCCAAGGTTGCTTATAGGGAGAGAGGGATTTGTGGTGTAGTTTAACTGGAGAGGTATCCAAAACCAGGATCATTATAACAAAAGTCACAGTAATATGGTGTCTTTCCAGTAGCCAGGCTAACAAACCAAGTTAAGGTTAAATTTAATTATGGAGCTGGAGCAAATCAGGGAGCTGAACCTCCACTGCTAGACTGGGACATATACTGTTCATCTAACTAGACACACTCTGAAGCCAACCCTAAGGGGAAATTCTGCTTCCTCTCTAGGCTTTCCCAAGACCATACATCTATCACTTCTTGGGAGTCAGCAAAATTTCCAATTGGCCTGACAGTCTGCTCAAGTTGGGTGATGCACAGCATAGATGAAGGAAAACAAGTCAGACATCCACTTGAGCTCCTCCCTGTAAGAGGGAAGGTTATTTTTCCAATTGAAAAGATAAAATCCTTGGTAGTAGAGTGGGAGAACCATGTGTAATAAAATTCAAAATCAAAACAGAACAGGTTTATTGGTCTGATGGAACCTGGTAAGAGCCCCAAGAGTATGGCCCCTACTTATCCTTCATGTCTGGAATTGACCTCATTGCCATGGCTTCTAGCCTATCAATAGATAGGCATATAGGGTGAACATTTACATAAGTTGGACACACTCCTTAGAACAGTCAATCATGGGAGAACAGAAGGGCAGTATTTGCACAGTATTTACTCAGGGTGCAGAAATGCATAGGAAAGAAGGACACAGGAAAGAGGTAATGAGAGAAAGTGGGAAGAGAGAAAAAAAGTGAGAGGTAGGAAAAGGGGTGTGAAACTAAACTAGGTATGGTCAACTTGGCTGGGTCATAGTCTTCAGTGGCTGGACATCTGGATGCAGTTATTTCCCATGATGAGAATCTGCTGTGAGCAGCTAAGTAGTTGCCTTTGGAGTGTGGCCTGGTTCGAGTATATATGTAGAAGCTTTGAGGAAGCTCTGTAGTTTTTGGCATATCTGGACCTGGCATTTGGCTGAGTCTTCATCTATGTGGTTTCCATGTTGCTTGCTGGTCTTGGAATTGTTCCTGGACCTGAACTAATGGCCTGCAGTGTTATCTGCTAACTTTGGGACTGTGCCATTTTACCTGTCAATCTTGAGTTCATCAGCCTCACCAGCCAGCAGTAGCTTGAGTCAGAAAATCCCTCCAGTTCTAGTGGTCCTGGAACAGTAGGAAGAGCTGAAGCCCAAGGTTGAGAGGACTTTATCCAGCCCCTAAATCTGGCACTCTGAACTCAGACTTCCAGCCTCTTAAGCTGTAAAAGAACACATTTCTATTTGTTAAAGCCAGCCACTTGTGGTATATCTGTTACAGCAGAACTGAAAACCAGAACCCTGGATTTTGCTGCCCAGCTTCTTTTCCCCTGGTGGGGGTCTGACAAAGTGGCATTTTCCCTGCCATGGGTTGGCCAGCATCCAAGCCAAATCTATTATCACAAAAGGTATGAGGTAGGGAGACAAGGTCCTCTTGTACCACCATCAGCTCATGGGGATAAAGAAGTGGTACAGATGGTAGAGGAAGTTGGGAGTCATCCTCTCCTGGATTATCTCCTAGACTCCTTGGGTTTAGTAACAAGACTAGCAGTCATAATCTTACATTGTTTCTGCATATTGTTATTGTTGTACAAGGACATAAAATCTCCTACATTTGTTTTCTCATCACATTTTCTTTCCTGAGTACAAAACAAATCAAGTTGCAAAATAATGTTATCATTCAATGAGCCATTTAGAGGCCTATGTTTTCAGTCTTCCAGCTGATATTGGGCCAGGCAACACTATACAAAATCTTCTTCAACTCTTTTATTGGATCATAACCAAAATACTTCCAACTCTGAATGATGCACCCTAACGGAGTATACTTAGGGATACTGTGGTCACTTTTTCATGACTAAAACCAGAAAAAAACAGATAAACTAAGATGAGAAAAATCAGGAGTACAAGGATTAAAAACACCAAGAAGAAATGAAGATATCTTGAAAAAGCCGGACTGCGTGGCCTCTCTCAATTGCCCAAAAAACAGAGATAATGGCTGCTTCTTAGGCATCCCATTCACCTCCCTCAACTTTCCAGAAACCAGAGGTAAGAGCAGTTTCTTGGGCAACTGGTTCAGCCTCCTCATCTGTCCAGGGGCTGGGCAGCAGTTCTGGCAGCAGAGAAAATTCCCACCTGGGTCATAAGTTTGAAACAAGATCCAGTATAACTCCCAAGACAATAAGGAGACACCAGGCCTTGAGGTGCTGAGAAAGGGAGCTTTATTGCAGGCCGCTAGCAAGGACTAGGAGACTGCATCTCAGATAACACCCAGCTGGGGAGTTCAGGGCTAATGTATGACATGGAATCAGGAAGTTATGATTATTCATGGGCTGTCTGGGAACTCACTAACTATTTCTTAGGCTCACTAACATGGTGGGTGATACTGTGTCATGGCCACCGAGGTGTGGGTTCTAACGTAAATAGGTCAGATAAGGACATGGTCCAAACCAATTATGCATGGGTGAACAGAAGGTTTTGGGGTAGGAGAATGTACTAGATAACTAGCAGGATACATAGCAGAAGTGTGGCTGGTATTTTAGTCTTTGTGATCAGGCCACCTGAAGTGGGGCATTCTTACATTGTTTCAGTCCTTGTGATCAAGCTATCTGGAGTGTGGAATTCTTACAATCCTTAGCTCTGTGCAAAATAACTGGGTGAGACACAGAGGGAAAATTGTGTTAGACAAAAAAAAAAAAAAAACAAAAAACCACTGCCATCAAGTGTATTCCAACTCGCAGCAACCCTATAGTTGTGTTAGAAAATAGGAGTAAAAGCAGTCAAAATCTGCATGATCACTAATGAAGAAAAGGATACAAAAGGATTTCCATGACCCCCCTTGCCATTGCCATCGGGATAAATACAAGGTCTAACCTTCCATTTTGAGACACTGCTCACCTTTTCAGCCTTCTTCAGCCTCCCTTAAGGTGTATAGCTTAGCCTCAGAATCTCTGCCAGTCCTTTGAATGCATCAGGCTCTCTTTTGCCATCTAGTCTTTGTGAATACTATTTCTCTGTTTTGGTTTGGTAATTCAGAAAGCCACTGCCATCAAGTTAATTCCACCTCATAGTGACCCTATAAGATAGAGTGAAATTGCTCCATAGGGTTTCCAAGGCTGTAAATCATTATGGAAGCAGACTGACTCAACTTGGTCCTGTGGAATGGCTGGTGGGTTTGAACTACTGACCTTTTGGTTTGCAGTTGAATGTTTTAAACATTGCATCACCACACTTCCTTGGTTAGTTCACATGCATTGTTAAAGTCACTTTCTCCAGAATGTGCTCCCTACCATCTGGTCTAATCCTGGGTTAGACACTCATCATCTATGCTTCCATGGCACTCCCAAATACTATATTTCCATGGCACTTACTCTTTTGGAATCATATGCTTATTTAGTTGAACTCCTACTAACAAAAAAACTTCATGACAACAAGGTGTATTCAGTGTCTTGCTTACCTTTGTATTTCTACTCATAGTTCCTGGAACTAAGCAGATGCTTAAAAATATTTTTTAAAGAAAGGAAAAATACAAAATTAAAAGAAGGGAGAAAAGGAGATAGGTTACAGATATATAGTAAGCGGAAAACAAAAACCAGACCATGATCCTTCACTCAAGTATTAAAGATACTGTTAAATAAAAGCATTTCCTTCTACCAAACTCTTTGATTCAGTTCCAAGAACCCTTTCTGTTGCAGTTTATAGGTGGTATTGTGCTACCTGCCCTGTTCAGAGAAAAACTATCTTATGGCTTTGTTTTCATTCTTGAAGCAATATTTCTTGAGAAACTTATTTTGTGGAAGCTTCACTATGTCATAGTAAGATAAATCAAAGAACACCTGCCTTCAAGTAGCTAAGAGTTTAGTTGTAGAGAACACGTAAACAATTTCAATGACTACATTGGGTTGGAGATGAAAAGGAATAGGAATTTTGTCTTGAAAGAAAAGAGTGTTCTTTAGGTCAAGAAGGAGCTTATCTCCATCCCTACAAATGTCCAAATTATCTCAAGCTCTTTTTGTCTGGAGAAGCATTAGGAATAATTTTGTGTCATCTCCCTTGAGAGTCATCACACTTCTTGCTGGTTTCTTTCTTTCTTTTTTTTTCCCCTGTGGTCTGGCTCTCCCTCAGTCAAAGATAACTACCCACTGACAAATGCCATTTCAACTCCTCTTTCAAGCCTATCCTTATGCAATATCCTTACTCCATGGAACGTTTTGTTCCAAAAATCTTTGAACTCAGCTGTCTGGGAGATTTGGCTCATATGTACTTCCTGTAACTCCCAAATACCAATGTTCAGAGAATACTTGGGCTCATTAAATTACAACAACAGAAACCACACATACACACAGAAAACCCAAATCCACTGCCATTGAGTCAAATCCTACTCATAGTGGCCCTATAAGACAGAGTAGAAATGTCCTATTGGGCTTGAAAGGCTGTAAATCTTTTACATAAGCATATTGCCTCATCTTTCTCCTGGTGGCTGGTGAGTTCAAACCACCATCCTTTTGGTTAGCAGCCAAATGCTTTAACCACTATACAACCAGAGGTCCTACACACACAAGTGACTAAAATAAAATAAGAAAAATAATTATTAATGTGAATATGGAGTAATTGGAACCCTATTCTTCATTCCTAGTAGGATTGTAAAATAATGCAATCACTTTGGAAAACATCTTATAGTTCCCCAAAATGTTAAATGTGGAATTACTGTATGACTTAGCAATTCTGCTCCTGAATTGAATACAAATGTCCACACAAAAACCTGTATTGAATATTCACATTATAATTATTCATAAGAGCCTCCCAAAAAAACAGAAACAATACAAATGTCAATCAGTAGATGAATGTATAAACATAATATGATATTTCCACACAAAATGAAATGAAAAGAAATGAAGTACTGATACTTGTTACAACTTGGATGACCCTTGAACACATTATGTTAAGTGAAAGAAGACAGTCGCAAAAGACTATGTATATTGATTGATTTCTTTGATATGCAATGTTCAGAATATAAATCCATAGAGACAGAAAATAGATTAGTGGATTCTAGGGATAGTTAGATAGGGATATAGGGAGCGACTGCTAATGGGCATGAGCTTTCTTTCTGACATATGAAAATGTTCTGAAATTAGAAGTGGTGATGATTGCAGAACTAGATATAATAAAAACCAATCAATTGTACATTTTTCAAGGGTAAGCTTCTTGATATACCAGTTATTTCTCAATAAAACTATTATTTTATAAAATATGGATAGCAAGACCTGAAATACTGGATCAACTGTGGCTTGGCAGACTTGAATTGCATTACTTCCCTTTCCCAACCAAACATCTATGGCTTCAGACTCCTTGAACGTATGACTCTGGAACACCAGATTGAGTTCCACTTACTTTCTTGAAGGAGTTAATGTTCTGTGATTGCTTATAAATAGTTCTATGCCAGTGAAATGAGGGATATAACAAAAGGAAAAATCAGTATAATCCTATTATAGAAACCACTCCATTTAATATTCAAAAAATTTAATAATGAAGTTTTCAGTTCAATATCAAAAAAACTGCCAGTAACACTCACAGCTATTTCATAATTCCCCAAAGTAAACTATAGTAGTGACACTCAAAAAAACCAAGCCAGACTCACTGCCACAAGTTGATTCTGATTCATAGTGACTCCCATTGCATTTCCAAGGCTAGAAACCATTATGGAAGCAGACTATTACATCTTTCTTCTGTGGAGCAGCCGGTGGGTTCAAACCACAGATTTTTGGCTAACAGCCAAATTCCTGAACCACTACATCACCAGAGCTCCTAGTAGTGACACTAGATTACATTAATTTATAAAGATAGTACAAAAATACTTTAAAAAATAAAGACTTCCAGAAAAAAAAAAGATGGCACATTAAGCAGACTTGCACCCAGACTCTCTAGAGCAAAGACCCAAGAAACCAAGTAAAACAGATGTGGATGATAATCCTGGAACCCTGAGTTTCAAAGAAAGGATAACGATGTAGATCAACTATCAATTAGAAGAAGAAACTGAACAAAAACAGCAAACAAGGAGACATATTGGGTGGTGAATTGTCAACTGACTTGGCACAGCACAATCTTTTTGAATCATAAAAAGCAGTTTTAAGATTGGGGCAGTTGCTGGATAATCAGGCTGCTCCTCCTACTGTACCAGTGCCCATACCAGTAGCTGAAAAATAGAAAGATTTAATTGCCTTCTTATCCCTACATCCTCCCGATGACCAGAAGTGTGGTCATCCCCCACTGTCACACACCCAATGGCCAATGACACCCCTTCCCTCACTGCCTCTGCCTTCCTGAGGTAGGCAGGGTGTGCTATCATGAATCAGGTACTACACACATGCCACATTTATGTTCAGAGGCACAGGCACCCACAAACTGGGCACCATGTCCCTCCAACCTCCATGGTTGGCAGAGCACATTACTGTGGACTGGGTATCCTACCCTTGCCACCCCTTCAGCTGGTAAATAGTGCTGCTGTGGACTGGTCCCTTGACCCCCACCTCCTTTACCTACTGTTCCCGGTTTCTTCTTTCTTCATTTTCTTTCTCTTTTACTTTTTCCTATTGCTTTGTTTTTGTTTCTTCTTCCTTCCTCTTTTATTTTTATCCTTCTGTTGTTTAAAAATATTTATTTATTTATTTTGTTCCACTTGGTGGAAGTCAGAAACTGCATCCACACTACCCAGCCACACCTATCTCTCCTGTCCCCCACACACTAGGCAAGTGCCACCACTCACTCTTGCTGTATCACACGATCAGGGATAGATGGTAGTCAACATTAACCTAGCCCTCTCTCAACAGACAACTGAAAACTGCATAAAAACTCCCTTCCTCTACTGCACCCACCAGGAGACAGGTGGTGAGTGCCTAAATGTTGCCAAACTACCAAGGAGAGTAGCACATACATGCCACACACTTGAAGATATCAAAACAAAATAAAGCCAAAATCCTAGGCAAAACACACCAACATACAAACATCAATTAAATACAAATATAACACTACCATGTCTTAGAGACAATAGACAACCTCAGTTAACACAAAGAAACAAGACAAAGTTGCTCAAGAAGTGGCAAAAATACAGAGTCATAAAAGCTTCCTGAGAAAAAAAAATGGTATTGGAACTATCTGATAAGGAATATAAAAGAAATTTATTTAATACCCTTTAACAGATTAAGAAAGAGATTAAGGAAAACAAAGATAACACCAAAGAAATCATAGATAAAATCAAGGAAAACATGCATAAAACTCTAAAAGAATTCAGGAAAACAATGCAAGAACCAATTAACAACATAAATGGAAAATTAGAAACCATATAAAAACAGAAAATGGAAATCCAGATGATTAAACTAAAATTTCAAACAAAAGATAAGGTATTTGAAAGGGCTAAAGAGTAGAATGGAATCAATGGAAGACAGAAATAGCAAAATTGAAGACAAATCTCCAGATACTACTCTGTTACAGGAATTATCAGAAAAAAGCAAAAAATGAAGAAAACCTAAGAATTATATGTGACACTATCAAAAGAAACAACATAAGTGTGATCAGAATTCTAGAATAGGAAGAGCCAAAAAACTAAAATAAAAAAGCACAGAGAAAATTGTTGAAGATTTGTTGGAAGAAAGCTTCCTAATATTATGAAGGTTGAAAAAAATATACATTCAAAAAGCTCAATGAATCAGGCTAAACCCCAAGAGAAAATCATCAATACATATCAAAATCAAATTTCCAAATCAATTTCCAAAACCAAAGATGAAAAAAGAATCCTGAAAGCAGTTCAGGAAAAATGAAGTTATTTACAAAGGAGAACTAATAAGACTAATTTCTGATATCTCATTACAACCATGCAAACAAAAAGGCAATGGGATGACATATATAAAATCCTGAAAGGAAAAATTGCCAATCAAGAATTATATAT
>NW_006921969.1:2961533-2966183 GCF_000298275.1 Orycteropus afer afer | reverse complement strand
GGCACTTAACAACAACAATATATATATATAAATATATGTGTATATATATATATATATATACACACATACATACATATATATATATATAAAACCAAAACCAAACTCACTGCCGTCCATCTGATCCCAACTCATAGTGACCTCTCCATCTTCCCAGTTAATCCATGCTATGCAGTGTTTCATGGATGCTACATTATTATTCTTTAGTGTTGCATGGTATTCCAGTGTGTGTATGTATCACAGTTTGATTATCCATTCTTCTATTGATTGGTACTTAGTTGTTTCCATCTCTTTGCTTTTGTTAATATTGCTGTGATGAATACGGGTTTGCATATATATCTCTTTGTGTCCTGGCTCTCACCTGGGAATAGAATTGCTGGATTAAATGGTATTTCTGTTCCCAACTCTTTGAGAAATCACCCTACTGATTTCCACAGAGGTTGTATCATTTTACAGCCCACCAAGAGTGTATGAGAGTCCCAGTATCTCCACATCCTCCCCAGCATTTGTTATTTCCTGTCTTGTTGAACTTTGCTATTAGTATGGGGGTGAAATGATGTCTCTTTGTTGTTTTGATTTGAATATCTCTAACCGCTAATGATCACAAACATTTCTTCATGTGTTTGTTGGCTGCCTGAATACCTTATTTGGTAAAGTGTCTGTTTATGTGTTCTTCATATTATTTAATTGGATTGTTTTTCATTTTGATGTTGAGGTATTAGAGTTTTCTATAAATGTTAGAGATAAGTCCCTTGTCAGATATATTGTTGCCAATATTTTTTACCAGTCTCTTGTTTCTCTTTTTATTCTTTTGGAGAAGTGTTTTGATGCACATAGGAATTTAATTTTGAGAAAGTGCCAATCATCTAGTTTATCTTCTTCTGTTTGTGCATTTTGGGTTATGCTTGACAGTCTATTTATGTCAAAAATTAGGACCCCTAAGTTTGCCCCTATTTTTTCTTTGAACTTCATAGTTCTAGGTTTCACATTTCAGTCTTCGATCCATCTGGAGTTAGTTTTTGTGTATGGTATGAGGTATGGGTCTTGTTTCATCTTTCTACAAATGGATCCACTTTTGACAGCATTATTTCTTAAAGAGACTATGTCTTCCCCATTTAATGGATTTTGGCCCTTTATCAAAGATCAGCTGAACCATAGGTGGATGGATCTGTTCTGGGTTCTCAATTCTGTTCCACTGGTCTATGTGTCTGTTATTGTATCAATACAAGGCTGTTTTGACTACTGTGGCTGTATAGTAGGTATTGAGATCCAGGAGTGTGAGACTTCCTTCTTTGTTCTTCTTCAGTAGTGCTTTGCTTATTCAAGGTTTCTTTCCTTTCCATATAAAATTGGTGATTGACTTTTTCATGTCTTTAATGAATGTTGTTGGAATCTGTATTGAATGTATAGATTGCTTTGGGTAGTACTGATATTTTCACAAATGTTCAGTCTTCTTATCCATGAGCATGATATATTTTTCCATTTATGTAGATCTCTTATAGTCTCTAAGTAGTGTTGTGTAGTTTTCTCTGTATATGTCCTTTTTGAGTCCAACAATGTCTCAGAAAAATAATATATCATGACCAAGTGGGATTCATACCAGGTATGCAAGGATGGTATGATTTTGTTGAAGATTTTTGTGTCTGTACTCATGAAGGATACTGGTCTGAAGTTTTCCTTTTGAGTGGTGTGTTTGCTTGGTTTTGATATCAAGGTTATGCTTGCTTCATAAAATGAATTTGGGAGGATTCCAACTTTTTCATTGTTCTGGAATAGAGTAGGATTGGTGTCAGCTGTTCTCTGAATGTTTGGTAGAATTCTACCATGAAACTCTCTGGGCCAGTACTTTTTTTGTTGGTAATTATTTTTATAAGCTGTTCAATTTCTTCTTTGTTATGGGTCTGTTCAAATTTTCTACCTCAGTCTGTGTTAGTTTAGATAAGTATTGTGTTTCTAGAATTATGTTCTTTTCTTCTAAGTCTGCAAAATTTCTGGAGCAGAGTTCTCCATAGTATCCTGATATTATCCTTTTTATTTCAATTAGCTCTATTGTGACATCACCCATTTTGTTTCTTATTCATGTAATTTCCATTTCCTTCTTTTACTCTGTTAAGTTTGCCAGTGTTTTGTTGATTTTATTAGTCTTTTCAAAAAACCAAGTACTGGTCTTGCTCATTTTTTTCTACTGTATTTTTATTTTCTGTTTCATTTATTTCCACTTGAATTTTTATTATATCTTTTCCTTTGTGACTGTAGGCTTTTTTTGGCTGTTCTTTTTCTAATTGTTGGAGATGTTGAGTTAAGATGTTGATTTTGGCTCTTTCTTATTTTATGTGTGTGTTTATTCAGTATAAATTGGCCTCTGATCACTGCTCTTGCTGTGACCCAAAGATTTTGGTACAGTGTGTCTTAATTCTTGTTTGATGCAAGGAAATTTTTACTTTCACTTTTTATTTCTTCTATTACCCAGCAATTTTTAAGGAGAGTGTTATACAGTTTCCATGTGCTTGCTTTTTTTCTGTTGATCTCCCTATTGTTGATTTCTAATTTTAAAGCACTATGATCCAAAGATGCTTTGCAGTATTCCAATGTTTTTAAATTTATTGAGGCTTACTTTGTGGTCTAACATAAGTTCTATTCTTGAGAATGTTCCATGTGTGCTAGAAAAGTATGTATATTGTACTGTTTTGGAGTGAAGTGCTCTGTAGATGTCTATAAGGTCAAGTAGGTTGATTTTATTGTTTAATTCTTCTGCAGCTTTGTTGAGTTTCTTTCCAGTTGCTCTATCTTTTATTGAAAGTGGTATATTAAAATCTCCTACTATTACTGTGGAGTCATCTATTTGTCTTTTCAATTCTGTTAAAGTCTTATTTATGTGTCTTGGGGTCCTTTCATTGGGTGCATAGATATTTATTATAGTTATGTCCTCTTGTTCAATTGATCCTTTAATAATAATGGAATGTACTCCTTGTCTCTTATGGTGTTTTGTTTTGTTTTGTTTTTCTTTCTTAAAGCCTATTTATATCCAGTTAAAAGGGGTGGGAGGCAAGGCTAGGCCCCAAGCCCCCTAGAACCAGGAAAGGCAGGGAGCAGGAGAGGCTAGAGACCTGTGGAGTGACAGGATATCCAGGTAAAAAGGGGCAGGAGGCAAGACTAGGATTCAAGCCCCACAGAGCCAGAGAAGGGAGGGAGTGGCCAAGGACCACAAAGTAGCAGGTTCCAGGTAGGAATTAGGTAAGGGGAGGATGCAGAGGTTTACAACAGTTAAGGGAGACAAATTTGTCTGTCAGTTTGCCATCCTGTGAGGCTTGTATGTTGCTGTGAAGCTTGAGGCTGTGCCACTGGTGCTTCAGATGCCAGCAGAGTTGCATATGGTGCTTCAACACACTTTACAGACTAAGACAGACTAGGAAGAAGGAGTGGGCCATCCACTTCTCAAATTTGGCCAGGGAAAACCTTATGAATAGCAGAGAAACAACGTCTGATACATTATTGGGTAACTTTATAGTTCAGAAACATTGTCCAACACAGTGTAGGAAGATGAGCCCCTTGGTTCAGAAGGCACTCAAAAGAGGACTGGGAAAGAGCTGCATCATCAGAGTGGGACCTACCTTAATGATAAGGATAAAGTAAGTCTTCAGGACCTCCCAGTGCTGATATGGCATGACTAAAATTGAGGAGAAACAGCTTCAAACAGCCATTAATAATTGGAACATGGAATGTATGAAGTATGAATGTAGGAAAATTAGAAGTTGTCAAAAGTGAAGTGGAACACATAAAGATTGATATCCTAGGCCTTAGTGAGCTGAAAAGGATGGGTTTGGAGCATTTTGAATCAGACAACCATATGATCTACTATGCCAGGAATGACAAATTGAAGAGGAATAGCATAGCATTCATCATCACAAAGGATGTTTCAAGATCTATGCTGAAGTACAATGCTGTCAGTGATAGGATAATATCCATACATCTACAAGGAAAACCAGTTAATACTAGTTTTATTCAAATTTATGCACCAACCAGCAAAGCCAAAGATTAGGAAATTAAAGATTTTTATCAACTTCTGCAGTCTGAAATTAACAAACATGCAATCAAGATGTGTTGGTTATCACTGGTGACTGGAATGCAAAAGTTGGAAACAAAGAAGAATCACTGGTAGCTTGAAAATTTGGCCTTGGTGACAGAAATAACGCTGGAGATTGCGTGATAAAATGTTGCAAGACCAATGACTTATTCATTGCAAGGACCTTTTTTCAACAACACAATTGGCAGCTATACATGTGGACTTCACCAGATGGAGTACACAAGAATCAGATTGACTACATCTGTAGCAAGAGGAGATGTAAAAGTTCAATATCTTCAGCCAAAACAAGGCCAGGAGCTGATTGTGGAACAGACCATCAATTGCTCATTGAACTGTAAGTTCAACTTGAAGCTGAAGAAAATTAAAACAAGTCCACAAGAGACAAAATATGACCTTCAATATATTCCTCTTGGTAGAGACCATCTAAAGAATAGATTTGATGCATTGAACAGCAATGACCAAAAACTAGAAGAATTGTTGGATGACATCAAAAGCATTCAAGAAGAAAGCAAGAGGTCATTAAAAAGATGAGAAAGAAATACAAAAAATATGTCAGAAGAGACTCTGAA
>NW_006921969.1:2959079-2961433 GCF_000298275.1 Orycteropus afer afer | reverse complement strand
TACTTCCGTAGTGATACTGCCTCGGAAACCCAAGGAGGGGTCGCTATGAGTCGGGGCCGACTCGACGGCACATAACAACAACAACAACAATTAAATATAAATTAAGGGTATTTGTGAAAAGCAGACCAATCTTAAAAAAAATGCTAAAAGGGGTCCTTCGGACAGAGAACCAGACAACAACCTTAGACTGAGAAACATGATAACATTACCCAGAAATCAACCAAGATATGGAAGTATCCAAAATAAAATAAACCAACAAAATTAAAAATAGGGAACCAGAGATGTCAATTTGTAAATGAGGACAACTACAGAGCAAAAAGAGGTAATAAATGATGTAGTTAGAGAACATCCAAATGAAGAGGAGATCAAGGTGATATCATTATAGAACAGACTGTTCTAACATTGGGGACAAAATGATAAATTACAAGAAACTCAAAATAAACATACTCATAAAAATAGAAAGGAAGAAAATTATAAAGATTTACTAAACACTAAAATAACATCACTCAGGGAAATGAAAATTAAATCTTTAAACAAAATGAATTTGGCACAGAAAAATATGGAACAAAGAAATTATCAGCACCATGAAAAAAAAAAATAGCAAAATGACAGCTGTAAATTCATGCCTATAAGTAATTACAATGAAAGTAAATAGGTGAAATGCATAGTCAAAAGCCAGAGAGTAGCAGAATGGATTAGAAAACATGACACATCAGGTTGCTACAAGAGATACACTTAGATACAAAGACAAAAATAGAAACATCAAAGGATGGAAAAACATATGAAGCAAATTTCAACCAAAAGAGAGTAAGAGTGGTAATTTTAATTTCTCATAAAATAGATTTTAAGGCAAAAGCCAGCATAAGAGACAAGGAAGGACACTGTATAATGATTCAAGGGTAAATCCAACAAGAAGACATAAACATAATAAATATCTATACCTCCAATAAAAGAGCCTCAAAACACACAAGTCAAATTTCAACAGAATTGAAAAGAGAAATAGACAACTCCACAATAGTAGTAGTTCTTCTTGTTGTTGTTTTTGTTAGCTGCTATTGAGTTGGCTCTGACTCATAGTGGCTCTATGTACAACAAAACTAAGACTGCCTGATCATGCGCCATCTTCACAGGCTTCCTATACTAGAGCCCATCATTTTAGCCACTGTGTTAGTTCTTCTTGTTGAGGTTCTTCCCCCTTTTCACTGATCATCTACCTACCAAGCATAATATCCTTTTCCAGGGAATGGTCCCTTCTGACAATATGATCAAAGAAGGTGAGATGAAGACTGACCATTCTCACTTCCAATGAGTATTCCAGCTGAACTTCTTCCAGGACAGATTTGTTTGTTCTTCTGGCAGTCCATGGTGTTTTCAGTATGCTTCACCGATAAAACAATTAAAGGCATCAACTCTTCTTCCATCTTCCTCATTCATTGTCTAGCTTTCAGATGCATATGAGACAATTGAAAATACTATGGATTGGGTCAGGCTCACTTTAGTCTTCAAAATGACATCTTTGCTTCTTAAAACTCTTTATTTTTCCCCCTCAAAACTTTTGTTTTGTTTAATGCAACCAGTGAGGTTATGGATTATGAACATTATCCTTAAATTTATTTATTTATACCAGACATACTCAGCTCCTTACTCTTTTTAAGACTTGTGCTTTCAGTGGGATGAGATGGCATTTAGTCTGTGTATGTACACTTGAAGTAATTAGAAGGCCAGTCAGCTTTGTCTTACTTTTCTCTAGTAGGAAAAATGAGACAGGCTAAGCAGCTCTTGTCTAATTTCTGGGACAACAGAGATACCCACTGGCACAATGTTTTCTTAATATTTTTTATAAATAACATGTTGACTTCTTTGGGAATCCCATAAGGCTGAACCCATAATTGCTTATTATTATAAGCAATTATAATTGCAATTATTGCATAATTGTTTGTGACATTTTTAATAAAAATTTTTGAAAATTTTGCTTTAATACTCTTAGAAATTTCTGTTAGAATTATTAGTGTAAGATTATGCAAATTATAGTCCTCTTTTCCTGATTATTCTTTGACCCATGGCATATTTTACTAGTTTTTTTTTTTTTTTTAAAAAAAAAACGTACTTTTATTGCTGTGAAAACATACACACCAAGACATTCACCAATACAACAACTTCCATATTTACAGCTCAGGGAAAGTGACAACATTTTTAATTTTGTGCCACCATTCTTGCTATCTTTTCCCCAAATATCCCACCATTAGCATACAAAAGCTTCCCCTAACCCCTTTCCCTCCTACACATGGTAACCACTAATAAACTTTGGTGTGTGTATATATATATATGTTGTTGTTGTTGTTGTTATGTGCCGT